>NC_142465.1:24848484-25151515 GCF_049115385.1 Moschus berezovskii | reverse complement strand
CTTTCTGAATATTTTTTTCCTGAAAACCTAAAACTGCTCTAAAAAATTAAATCTATTAAGATTTAAAGAAAAAAATTATTTAGAGGCCATTTTGGGGCAGCATATGCCCCGGATAGCTGAATTCTAAAACTCGAAGCATAAGTTTCAATACATTTCAGAATTTAGAAGGAATCTGGAGATTCTCTAGTTTAAACACTTTCTTAGTTACTCAGTCATGCCTGACTATTTGTGGCCCCAAGGGCTGTGGCCTGCCAGGCTCCTCTGCTGACGGAATTTTCCAGGCAAGAATACTGAAGTGGGGTGCCATTTCCTACTTCGGGGGTCGGGATTCTAGGCCTCTTATATTTCCTGCATTGACAGGCAGATTCTTTACCACTAGCTCCAGCTGGGAAGCCCAGGTTTAAGCATGACTTTGTTCACTTCAGAATCTTGCACTCAGGAAATTTAATGCCTGTCCCCATGGCCACAAAACATGCAAATGGGAGAACCTGGCTTTGGACTCAGTTTACTTGACATATAGTTCATAACACTGTTCAGTACACCAACTGACTGTAGTTGCAAAAGGATCAAGGATACAGATCAAAGGTTGAGGTCTTTGAACAGCAGTGAAAGTGTAAGTGTACATTACCCATATGCTTTTTGGTTTTCCAGTGATGGTCCATATTTTGAAAACATGCTCACAGACAAACTACAAACACTGTCTGTCGGGGCTTTTGATGTGTCTCCTATAAAGAAATATACTCATAGCAAGGTAGAACCTGCTTATTTGATTGATTCACTGAAGACTATCTGAGTTGCTGTATTGCATTTTGAGGGGGATGAGAGAAGGAGTAGTTATGAAAAATTCCTAATTTGTACAGTCCCTTCTTTTTCAAAATCTAGCATCTGTGTAGATTTTTGTAATTTGGCAGATCCTGTATCTGGACAAGACAAATTTCAGCTGGAAAAATATGTTGTGAAAAATCTTTCAGATGTCACATCACAACTGGGGCCTCTGCTAAATCCAAAGTGCAGCTGGACCATATTATTACATAGTTATTTTATTTGCATTCCTGACCCCTAAGGAGTAAGTGGATTTCCATCTGGTATATTATATCATTCTTCTTCTGTGATGAGGGTAAGCATTTTTTAAAAGTTACACTAACAGCATAACTGAATTAAACACTATTAATCAATTATTTGAAATAATATTATTCTTTATTAACTTAGCAAGGAACTGGAAAACCAACTGTATCTCAAAAAAGAATTAACATTTGAATATGATCATTGTTAAATAACTTTGTACAGTTAAAGTTCAGAATTAAAGACAAAGTTAAATATATTTTATTCAAAGGGCTTTTTAAAAATATTTATCTTTAAAGTATCTATTATCTGTTTAGCATCATGTGACTTCTTCAGAGTCTCAAAGTTGGTCATTGTCTAACTCTTGAGCAAAACCTGAGGCTTCCCTGATTTAGAAGATTGAAGAGTTCATATTACCAGAAAAGAAAGAGCGACAAGGGAACAGAGACAAATAAAAGAAAAAAGAATGAATTTCTCACATAAATTATGATTTACATAAAGATTTTCATATCTGTTATGTAATTTCTACTCAAGAGCAGGGAAAATATTCATATGCTAATGACATAGATGAAAGCATGGCCACCCAGGAAGGTTAAGGGAGCTCTCTGAGCTGGTGGAGTCAGAAACTGATCTCAATCTTCTGCTTTAAATTATATCTAGCTACTTTAAAGCAAGAGAGGAAAGACATTCTGAAAACGTGCTTTCTGTTTAATAATACGCCGTACCAGTACCTTATTCCCCTGAGATACTGTTATGGAACAGTCAAATCACCATTTCCCATGAAAGAAGTTCTTAAATTAAACGTAGAAAGGGCAACTATTGACAAGTATCTTATATTTGATAAATTTACCCTCTTCTATTTGGAAAAACGTTAAAAACTACTTGTGTTCAAAAGTGTGTCTTTGGGAGAGGAAAACGTGGTGGTGGTCTGGGTGCTGATATTGGAAATGACTCAGTAGAATCACACAGCTCTGCCTGCACCTTGTCTTCACATCAGAGCGCTCTTGGCAATGATTTTCCATTATAAGGCCAGGTTGAGAAGGCTTCCAGTTTAGGGAAGTTCTGTGGACTTCTGACCTCAAGACCTTGGATTTGAAAGAATTCCACATGGCTGAGAGAGAGAGAGAGAAACTGGCGTCCAGAGCAGTAGGGGCTCCAAGAAGGCCACAGCTGTATCCTGGATGGGACAGAGCAACTGTTTCCTTGGCAAGCAGGCCCAGATTGTCACAATTCATGAGGAGACACGGGCCCTCGGGAGATGGTTAAATTTAATATCAAGCTGGCTGTCCTCTTTTTACCATCTTTACCCTGTCCTGAGCCCCAGTGGGCTGTCCCCTACGGACTTCCTCATGGTGGTTCCTTCATCTCTGGCTTTCACTGGGTCTGACAAATGAGAGTAACTTGCCAGGAGGAGGGAAAATCCCTTCACCTTTCTCCCCACTAACTGTGGCTGGTTCAGTGGCTGTGTGTCTCTGCTTCTACTGCCACGCTTATTCAGAGACCCTCCATCCCCAAGGCTACAGATTTCCCTGGATTCTGATGATACCAGTCCCTTCCCTTTTCCCTGCAGGGTTGGTCACTGCTTGCAACTGTTGCTTGTTAGGGATGATCAGTCATTCTCTCTACTTCATCTCCTGGACACACCTCTGTCCGGCTCCTTCATTATAAAGTCTTTTTCAATTCAATACTTTGGATGTGTTACTGCTGCTCAAAACTTAATATAAGGTGATAATAATAGCTAATAAGTATTACTATATACCAAAAATTATATTAGAAGCAAAAATGAGATAAAATTTTATAGTAAATGTCTGAGGCTGATATACATTATTCACAAACAAATACTAGAAAAGTGATTGGTTTCACCAAGGTCATGCATCTCAAATGGATGAACCAGGATTCAAGCTCTGATTTTCTGACTCCAGAGTTTAGTCTCTTATTTAATTATGTGATCTACATTGTAAATCATCACACCCTTTAGCAAATATCAAAAGAACCTATGTGTAAAAGCTTTAGAAAATTTCATAGTTAAAGAAAATCAGATGAAGTCTGGCTTTCCAAATTATATTTCCAAAAGGGTAAAATTTCCACATTCTGCTTAACTATTACACCATAAGATGATACAGCAAGTATTCATACTTGCTAAGCCAACAGTGTATATTTTCACATGTGGAAATTCTGGTTTTAACATTAGCTACGTGGTAGTAAGATGCCTATATAAATCTGCCCAACAACAAAGTGAATGATACAACATCTGTCACTGTTTTTCCTCAGAAACACCAATAGCTTTGCAGCCTAATCCCAAAGAGACAGACTGATCTCATCCTGCATTTGATGTCCTGAGAAATATCTACTGATCTATAAAACTTTTCGCCAGCTGCAACAGAAAAAATCTGTCGTTAGTTGTTTACTAAGTTGGCTTTGCGATGGGAGCCTAATAATACTGGAGTGTATCCTGTCCACAATTATTTTTTTTAATCAAGCAAAATTTTGTCTTGCCGACTTATTATTATAGGGGTTATAATATTCAGACAGTCAGAGTTATGCCAAAGTATGTTACTGTCAAAAGATACAGGATGAATTCATGTTGGGGTTACAGAAGTAAAAGTTATGGCTATACACCTGAGTTGGTATTATTTATTGTAAGTTTCAGGCATTTCATATTCTTTGGTTATGTTATTCTATATCAGGGAAAAATAGAAATATTAGCTTTGAGAGTTACAGGGACACAGTTGAATTCTGTTCTTCTATGTTGCTGATTTGAAAACATGAATGTTCTTCTCAAAGCTAAATTTGGTCTTATTCATGTTACCTTATATTTCTCTTGAAAACGTAAAAGCTAATTGAATGTATAAATGAAGGGAACAATTAGTGAATGAAAAAAATCAGGCACCTCTTAGACTTAAAATTATTTGCTGAGGGCTGGTTAACATAAAAATTATCTTATACAATATTTAAAAATTTCTAGTTTATTTGATTCTCCTTTTACTCATAAAATAGGAGGAGAAAATTTCACAATTATTGAACACCTTTTATGTGTGGGATATAGCTAATGAAATTATTTAAACTTTAAAATAATTATAGTATGTAGCCAAAGGTGACTTATAGTTAAGAATAAGGAAGGCCTTACCAAAGTATCCGATCTATGTTTGAGTCCCAGCTGGTGATATGAGTAGATCCAGAACTTCTACATAGAAGGGATATTAAATGTTTATGAGAGTCACAAATGAAACTCATCTTATATATAGGAGATAGATTGATAGGATGAATATGCCAATTTTATTGCTAATAAAAACTGTATTGGAAGATGTGGCTTAGGATAATGGCCAAATAGGTTTGGGAATGCCCTTTGTTCTTTATATACACCCTCAACCTCTCTTGAGACATTAGCATAGTCCATGGAAAGAAAATTTGAGGTCTACTGAGGCAAACCCACTTCTCAGTACTTGCTGCCACTTGCAGGTCTGGAATAAAAGTGGAAGGAAACAGAAGGAATAGAGGAGCACTCCCCAGTGCCTATGAACTGAGAGTCACTTAGTTCCATCCAGCTGAGCACAGGGACTTCCCTAGTGGCTCAGTGGTAAAGAATCTGCTTGTCAATGTAGGAGACATGGGTTCAATCCCTGGATTGGGAAGATTCCCTGGAGAAGAAAAATGGCAACTCACTCCAGTCTTCTTGCCTGGGAACTTCTATGGACAGAGGAGCCTGGTGGGCTATATAGTCCATGGTCGCCACAAAAGAGTCAAACCTGACTTAGCGACAACATGAAATTGAACATAATGTCAGGCACATAATGTCAGCCTGTGATGTTTAATAAGCCATAGCACCACTAAAAGGCACAAATGTTCTGATTTTTCCATTCTAACCTGGGGTCTTCAGAAAGGAATACGGCCCCACTGACATCTTCATTTTAGACCAGTGAGACCATTTCAGGTTTCTGACCTCCAGAATGGTAACATAATAAATTTGTGTTGTTTCAAGCCATGTGACTTGTGGTCGTTTGTTGCAGCAGCAATAGGGCTCTAATAGAGACGTGAAAGGCAAACCCTTCTTGCCCACAACACACTCTTCCTGTACCTAACTGAACAAGGGCTGAATCAAAGGCTAATATCTAAGGGTTGGATTAGAAGGTGACATGGCATGATTCTAGTTGTGCAGGAGTGGCAAGGAAGATATCTTGATGTAAATGGGTTGTTTGCCACTAATATACTTTGAGAAATATTATATAGGAGGTTTTTGGTGAAAAGACAATGGAAGAGTCAACCCTTTTACCTCAGTGACATGCTGGCTTTTGGAGACACTGAGTAACATAACAAAGGCAGAGTATTTCTATAACATTTTTTCATGAATACATTGTGCTTCATAGGCAATTTTAAACCACACTGTCATTCTGTGGCTCTGTCAGTAAAAACTGGTTACCAAAATATAGATTACTCCAACACAAAAGAACTCCAAAGCAAAGTATCATGTCCATTTAACTCTACCTTTTAATCTAGCACTAAACCAAAATCTTTTGTGAAGAAATCCAACAGTAAGACTAACTTGTTCTATTTTAGAAACTAGTAAAAATGACTATTAATAGTTTAGGCTAACTATGGTTTTTAGGACATAAGCTGACCTTTTGAAGTAGAGCTGCCTTGTGTCCATTCCCCTGAGTTGAAATTGTACCTTTTATTTGGGTTCTATATGGAAAGGAACCAGCACCAACCAGAGAATATAAAGTAACATGGGCTTCAGTTAGGATAGCATTAAGAAACTATAAATTATATGAATCAAACTTGGTCTCTTCAAAGCAATTTACAGTGATGCATTAGAACTTCACAGAAGTTTATCTGAACACAATTCTCTTCACTGCTTCTTTAAAACCAGTTTGTGGGAGATGTTTGGCTATGCATTGATCCAGAATTCTGGATCCTCATGTTTTCTTTTGCTCACTCACCCTTCCCTGGCCACCATTGCCTCTCCTTGCTGTCTGGAAGCTAAAATTTGGGAAGAATTTCAAAGGGCTTCTGCCCTCTAAGACCCCTACTTCTGTTTTTAGACAAAACATGGAATTCCAGGATGGCAATTTAAGGATCTGAGTTTTCTTTCTCTACCACTGTCTCTAGGAGAAGCGACTTATGAAACACATCTGGAACACACTCATCTATGAAATGGAAATTCCCTGAAGTGAGTGAGTGCATGTGATTAGTGATAAATATTTTCTTATGTATTCATTCACAGACTAACTTGCAAAATTTTGAGCAATCATCCAGGAAAAATACATACAGGGTAAATAAAGGTGGTATTAATAAACAGGAGACGTTGTTTTCACAAATTCACAGCTATTTTTGAAGAACTGAAATCTGAATGTGGATGTTCCCCTGACTCCAGGAACATCTCACTCCAGATCACGCCCATGGGTATTTTTAGGTCTTTTAACATAAATTTCATGTTTTAAAAGGCTTACTTTACAAATTTTGTATGTGAAAAAAATACAGCTGAGTAAATTTACTGTTATCTTGTGGGTTTAAATTTAACTTCAAGTGAAAACATGCATTAATGCATCTGTCCAAATACATAAGGGCTTCCCAGGTGGCTCAGTGGTAAAGAATCTGCTTCCACTGCAGGAGATGCAAGTTCAATCCCTGGGTCCAGAAGATCCCCTGGAGGAGGAAATGGCAACCAAATCCAGTGTTCTTGCCTGAAGGATCCCATGGACAGAGGAGCCTGATGGGCTACAGTCCGTAGGGTCGCAAAAGAGTCAGATATGACTCAGTGACTGAGATACACACACACACCCCCTCCAAATACATGAATTATGTGTCTCCATGATTAATAGCCTCACACAAACATCTTGTTCGGTTCACACAAACATCATGGAGAAATGGATTTCTTTTAGAGGACAACCAGGTTTTGTCAATAATTACTTACAAAATTAAGCAATGAGGGAAAAAGGCAACCAATTGGTAAGAAATATGGAAACCTCAAGTTAATAATCTAAATAATATATAATATTATGCTCAAAAAAGTATTATAAAAATCTTAACCCATCAATTTTTATGTTCCCTCAGTAAAAACATAAAATTTCAAAAATAGAAATTTTACATATGCATGAATAAATATATTCCTTCTCTTTATGCTTTCAAATATAAAAAGCAAAAACTCATTATGGGGATAAGATGTATGGTAAGACCATTTGGTTATAGATTTGACATTCACAACTTTTCAAATTTTGACTTTTTATACTATTTCCAAATGTAGTCATAGATATCCACTGTCATAGAATTACAGTGATGAAATTTAAAGGAAATCATGATCATATGTCTTTAAAAATGCAGCTGATTTCAAATCCTATTTTCATGTACCTTACTTTTTAAAATAGGGGCTTCCCTGGTTGCTCAGCAGTAAAGAATCTGCCTGCAATGTGGGAGACACTGGAGACACAGATTTGATCCCTGGGTTGGGCAGATCACCCAGAGGAGGAATTGGTAACCCATTCCAGTAATCTTGCTGGAAAAATCCCATGGATAGAGAAGCCTGGTGGGCTATAGTCCATAGGGTCACAAAGAGTCAGACATGACTGAGCAGCTAAATACACACTCTTGTTAAAATGTTATCCTATAAAATGAAAAGGATATTGGTCTCTATTAAACAAAATAAGACAGTAAAGAAACATATTCTAGATGAAGGAACAAATTAAACCAAAAAAAAAAAAAAAAACTAAGTGAAGTGAACATAGGCAATCTTAGACTGTTTATTAGTTGAGGAGAAAGTTTTGTCATTTGTTGAGGTAGAAAATATACAGGGAACCCTTAAGCAGGTGAATAATGATAAATTCAGTTTTCAGCATGCTGAGATTGAGTACCTATGGACATCCCAGAAAGAATGTTCAGTAGAAAGAGGAATATAAAATTATAGAGTATATATCTGGGTCAAATAGCTGAACTTCAGTGTAGGGTTAGCTAAGCCAGGGTACATGGCTCAAATCCAGCCCACTTCTTAATTTTGTAAATAAAGTTTTATTAGCATGCAATGATGTTATTCATTTACACATGGCTGTGGCTGCTTTTGCTCTACGAGGGCTGAACAGTTACAATAGGGATTTATGGCCCACAAATCAAAAACATTGAATACCTGGCCCTGTCACCTAGAAAAAAACTTGCTAACTTCTGCTCTAGAGCAGAAATCTATAATAAATACACATCCCTCAACACAATGTGTGAATGAATGCATTCATTTGATCAATTAGAAAATATTGTTTATTAAAAACTATCTATGTGCCAGACATTAGAGTAACAAATGAGATATGTAAATTCTTCAGTAAAAGTAATAATTCAGCATTTTAAAAATCTTTGCAAGTATATTTGTGATAAGAAAAAAGATAATATTAAAGATACTTTGCTTTCCTTTCAAGGTATTACAAGAAGAATATCTTACCAAGACAAATATTTGACTTAGGCCAGTTTTGACAGTTTTCAAACAATTTTGTTTATGTTCATGCAAATTTTCTACTGGATTGTTACATGATATTGTCTTCTCTGTCATTTGTCCCGTCATTCAACACGAACACATAACTCAGAAACAAGAAAATTCTTCCAGATTGATACCTATGAAACTCCAAAGGAGCTTCCAGCACAAGCAGACCAATGATGAGGTAGTTTGAAGAGAAGACTCTTCTTAGCATCCCTATAACTGCAGTAAAGAAAGTAGCTGTTCATTTAATCAGCCATTTAGTCATCCACCCACTCATTTGAACATATTTTTGTGGAAACTATTATTTACCAAGCATGGTCTTGGCCCTGAATATATAAGTGAACAAAGTAATGATTCTAGGAACTAATATACTCATTGACCTAATTGAGGAAACTATGTTTCATGGAGTTCTGAGGGAATATAATGGTAAAGTTGAAATATTTGGTTGGAAATTGAACAAATGTATTAACCTCTACTTTTCACCAAATCCCATAAAAATGTTAATAAAATGAGTCAACATCCAAAAAGGACAATGAAGAACTAAGACTACAGCAATAGAAATTTAGAAACTAGAAAGAAAGACTAAGTTCACTCACCTAAAAGAACAAAGAGATTTCCAGTTTCAGCAATAACATGTAAAGAGCTTGAAAATAACTATTAAAATTTTTAAAAAGAATATTAATGCCTTTTCTTGAACTCAGCAGAAAATTCAGGTTTCAGAGAAAATACTATACTGGCTTTGTTGTCATTTAGTTTCTCAGTCATGCTGACTCTTTGAGACCCTGTGGACGATAGCCTGCCAGGTTCCTCTGTCCATGGGATTTCACACTCAAGAATACTGGAGTGGGTTGCCATTTCCTTAGACAGATGAATTCAGGGATTTGCAGTTGGAATCTGCTAACTAGAGCAGAAGCAGAGATAGCCATAAACTAATTGTTGTTGTTTGTTGTTCAGTCACTAAGTCATGTCTGACTTTTTGCGACTCCATGGACTGCAGCTTCCCTGTCCTTCACTATCTCCCAGAGTTTGCTCATACACATGTCCATTGAGTTGGTGATGCCATCCAACCATCCCATCTTCTGTCACTCCCTTCTCCTCCTGCCCTCAATCTTTCCCAGCATCAGGGTCAACATTTAAGTAGTAATTTTGTGATTTAGCATGAAAATGAGAAATTCTTAGGTTTTGAGGTCTTAGGGGACCTTTTGTGTGTTTTGCCTCTAGAAACTCTACCAGATTTCGGTTGAAGATCTGGTGAAGATCCCCTCAAGGGTATGGAATGGGAAGGGGATGTGTAATCTTTGTTTAATATATGACAAAAAGCAAGAAAAAATAGTCTAAAGAGATAAAGTAAGCTTCAGGACCAGACTCAAATGGGACACAGTTATTAAAATTATCACAGGGGATTTTAAAAAACTTTTGACAAAACGTTATGAGCTCTAATTTAAAAAGTTAGATAATGTGCAAGAACACTTGGGTAAAGTAAGCACAGAACTACAAACTCTGAGGAAGAATTCAAAGGAAATGCTAGAAATCCCCAACCCTTCAGGGTTTTCTATGTAGAGGATCATGTCATCTTCAAATAGTGAGTGTTTTACTTCTTTTCCAATCTGGATTCATTTCTTTTTCTGCTCCGATTGTTGTGACCAAAACTTCCAAAGCTATGTTGAATAGTAGTGATGAGAGTGGGCACCCTTGTCTTTTTCCTGACTTTAGGGGAAATGCTTTCAGTTTTTCACAATTGAGGATAATGTTTGCTGTGGGGTTGTTATATATTGCTTTTATTATGTTGAGGTATGTTCCTTCTATTTTTTCTTCCTGGAGGGTTTTTATCATAAATGGATGTTGAATTTTGTCAAAGGCTTTCTCCGTATCTACTGAGATAATCCTATGGTTTTTATCTTTCAATTTGTTAATGTGGTGTATTACATGGGAGAGGGTGAGGGAGGGATGATTTGAGAGAATGGCATTGAAACATATATATTATTATATGTGAAACGAATTGCCAGTCCAGGTTTGATGCATGAGACAGGGTGCTCGGGGATGGTGCACTGGGATGACCCAGAGGAACGGGATGGGGAGAGATGTGGGAGGGGGCTTTAGGATGGGGAACGCATGTATACTTGTGGTGATTCATGTCAATGTATGGCAAAACCGCTACAATAATGTAAATTAATTAGCCTCCAATTAAAATAAATAAATTTATATTTTAAAAAAAGAATGCCTAAGATAAGTTCATCAGTAAACTAGATAAATCTGAGGAAAGAGTCAATGAGCTTGAAGACAGATCAATATAAATGTCCCAAAATGAAATTCAAAAAGAAAGAAAAAGAAACCAAACCCAGAACATCCAAAAATTGTGGAATAATGTCAAAAGATATAACATACACATAACTGGCATACCACAATAAGAAAAGAATATTTGAAGTAATAATGGCTGAAAAGCTCCCAAACTTTATGAGAGACACCAAACCACACATCCAGGAAAGTTAGAAGAAAAATAAGTACCAAAACACTACTTCCATGCACATAATATTTAGAAATCCTCATCCTCCAAAATAAAGAAAGAAAGATAGGAAAAAAAAAAAAACTTAAAAAAAATCCAGAGAAGGGAAAATGCACCTTACCTACAGAGGAACAAAGATACAATGGACTTTTTGTCAGAAATTATGCAAAAAATAAGTCTTCATAAGACTTCATAAGATAAATCTTCAGTGTTGAAAAATAAAAGAACCAGTCAAGAATTTTGTTTCCAGAAAGATTACTCTCTAAAATGAAAGAGAAATATAAAAACTTCCTAAGACAAACAAAAACTGAAGGAATTCATCATTAGCATAGTGTGAGTGAGTCGCTCAGTCATGTCCGACTCTTTGTGACTCCACGGACTATACAATCCATGGAATTCTCCAGGGCGGAATACTGGAGTGGGTAGCCTTTCCCTTCTCCAGGGTATCTTCCCAACCCAGGAATCAAACCCAGGTCTCCCGCATTGCAGGCGGATTCTTTACCAGCTGAGGCTCAAGGGAAGCCCAAGAACACTGGAGTGGGTAGCCTATGCTTTCTCCAGTGGATCTTCCTGACCCAGGGATTGAACCAGGGTCTTTAGCATTGCAGGCAGATTCTTTAACAACTGAGCTATTAGGGAAGCCCCATTATTAACGTACCTGTAAGCAAAAAATGTTAAATGATTTCTTTAATCAGAAGGAAGATGATATACTCCACAAACTTGAATCTAATTAAAGGAAAAGAACATATTAGAGAAAATTTTTTTTAAAAAAAGGTTAAAAAATATTTTAGTTTTCTTATTCTTATTTAATATAAAAGATAACTGTGTTTCAAGTAATAATAGCAACAATGTTCTGTGTGAGTATAGCCTATGGATAAATAATGAATGACAGCAATGTCACACAGAGAAGAAAGAGGGATTGGAAATGTTCTGTTGCAAGTGAAGTGGTCTAGTATCATTTTAATAACAATTAGATTGATTTAAAATGAATATTGGGAGGCTTCCTTGATGGCTCAGTAGTAAAAAATAAAAAATCCACCTGCCAAGGCAGGAAACATGGTGATTCTTGATCTGGGAAGACCCCACATGCCATGGGGCAACTAAGCGCATGCATCACAATTGAGCCTATGCTCCAAAGCCCAGGAGCCACAGCTACTGAGCCCATGTGCTGTAAGTACCGAAGTCCACACAACCTGGAGCCTGTGCTCAGAAACAAGAGGAGCCATCATAAAGAGAAGCGCCATGAGTAGCCCCTGGTCACTGATAGTCTTTTATATATATATGAAGACTATCAGACAGAGCAGTTAAAAAATGTATATTGGAAAATCTAAGGCTAATGCAACATTTAGAAAAACTAATTTATGTGCTAAGATGTGAAGTAAAAGGGAATCATATTGGATGTTCATTTAGTAGCAGACAAGGCAGAAAAGGGGGAAAAAGAACAAATTCAATGAACAGAACAAAGTTACAAACATGTTAGATATTAATCCAACTGTATTAAGAATAACTCTCAACGTGGATGGTCAGAGCACCAATTAAAATTCAAAGATTGTCAGAATGGGTATAAAAGCAAGACTCAATTTATGTTGTCTGATGGAAGTCAACTTTAAAAATAAAATCTCTAGTTAAAAAGAATGGAGCAATGGACATTGTGCTAACAATAATCAAAAGAAAACTAAAGTAACTGTAATGATTCCAAAAAAGCATACTTCAGAAGAAGGAAAGTTATCATGGATAAATGGGCATTACATAATGAATAAGAAGTCAATTTTATTTTCTCTTCAATGTGTATACCTAACAAGTGTGTGTCTCCCCCCCTCAAAAAAAACAAGGCAAAAACTAAGATGAAAGGGAGAAATAGACAAATTCATTACTGTAGCTGCAGACTTCAACACTGTTCTTTCAGCAACTGATTGATCATCACTCAGAAAATCATAATATATTTTACCTGAAAAACACTATTAATTAATTTGAAACAATTGATATTTATGTACTACTTCAGCCAACAACAGCAAAGTACACATCTTTCACAAGCTCACATAGAACATTCAAGACTGACCACACTCTGGGAGGACATAAAATATGCCTTAACAAATTTAAGAGAAAAGAAAAACAGAATATGCTTTCAGACCCAAAAGGATTACAGTACAAATCAAACAGAAAGATAGATGTCAAATCCCCAAATATTTGAAGTTACACAACACACTTTTTAATAACTTTCAGGTTAAAGAAGACAAATGTTTGAGTCAAAGAAGATAATTGTTTAAAATTACTTGAAGTGAATGAAAATATAAAGAAAACTTATCAAAATTTGTGGAATGCAGTAAAAAGCAGTGATGGGAAGAAATTTATAGAATTAAGTGCATGTATTTCATCTTAAGAAACTAGACACAATATATTTTAAATGTTTGTGAATCTTGTAAGCAGCCATTTTTTAAAAAATGACTTGATAATGTCTAATTTGTATATTCTTGTAATTGCCTTACTTTAGAGCTGTTCGTAAATATGAGAAATCATAATAAAGCCTGTTATAAGCTCAATGGATGTAGTACCTTAAAACTCATATATTGAAATCTAATTCCCAAGGTGATGGCATTAAAAGGTGGGGCCTTTGAGAGTGATTAGATCATAAGGGTGATTCCCTCATGATTGGGATTCAGCTCAGTTCAGTACAGTCGCTCAGTCGTGTCCGACTCTTTGCGACCCCATGAATCTCAGCACACCACACCTCCCTGTCCAACTCCTGCAGTTCACTCAAACTCACCTCCATCGAGTCGATGATGCCATCCAGCCACCTCATTCTCTGCCGTCCCCTTCTCTTCCTGCCCCCAATGCTTAGCAGCATCAGACTCTTTTCCAGTGAGTCAACTCGTCCCAGGGGGTGGCCAAAGTATTGGAGTTTCAGCTTTAGCATCAGTCCTTCCAATGAACACCTAGGACTGATCTCCTTTAGGATGGACTGGTTGGATCTCCTTGCAGCCCAAGGGACTCTCAAGAGTCTTCTCCAACACCACAGTTCAAAAACATCAATTCTTCGGTGCTCAGCTTTCTTCACAGTCCAACTCTCACATCCATACATGACCACTGGAAAAATTATAGCCTTGACTAGATGGACTTTGTTGGCAAAGTAATGTCTCTGCTTTTTAATATGCTATCTAGGTTGGTCATAAAATTCCTTCCAAGGAGTAAGTGTGTTTTAATTTCATGGTTTCTATCACCATCTGCAGTGATTTTGGAACCCAAAAAAATAGTCTGACCTTGTTTCCACTGTTTCCCCATCTATTTCCCATGAAGTGATGGGACCAGATGCCATGGTCTTCATTTTCTGAATGTTGAGCTTGAAGCCAACTTTTTCACTCTCCTCTTTCACTTTCCTCAAGAGGCTTTTGAGTTCCTCTTCATTCTGCCGTAAGGGTGGTGTCATCTGTATATCTGAGGTTATTGATATTTCTCCCAGAAATCTTTACTCCAGCTTGTGCTTCCTCCAGCCCAGCGTTTCTCATGATGTACTCTGCATATAAGTTAAATAAGCAAGGTGACAATATACAGCCTTGATGTATTCCTTTTCCTATTTGGAACCAGTCTGTTGTTCCATGTCCAGTTCTAACTGTTGCTTCCTGACCTGCATACAGGTTTCTCAAGCGGCACATCAGGTGGTCTGGTATTCCCATCTCTATCAGAATTGTCCACAGTTTATTGTGATCCACACAGTCAAAGGCTTTGGCATAGTCAATGAAGCAGAAATAGATGTATTTCTGGAACTCTTTTGACTTTTCCATGATCCAACGAA
Source organism: Moschus berezovskii (assembly GCF_049115385.1). Lineage (NCBI taxonomy): Eukaryota > Metazoa > Chordata > Mammalia > Artiodactyla > Moschidae > Moschus > Moschus berezovskii. The sequence continues at coordinate 25,136,707 of NC_142465.1, read as the reverse complement.
TGTTGGCAATTTGATCTCTGGTTCCTCTGCCTTTTCTAAAAGCAGCTTGAACATCTGGAAGTTCACAGTTCACGTATAGCTGAAGCCTGGCTTGGAGAATTTTGAGCATTACTTTACTAGCGTGTGTGATGAGTGCAACTGTGTGGTAGTTTGAGCATTCTTTGGCATTGCCTTTCTTTGGGATTGGAATGAAAACTTACATTTTCCAGTCCTGTGGCCACTGCTGAGTTTTCCAAATTTGCTGGCATATTGAGTGCAGCACTTTCACAACATTATCTTTTAGGATTTGAAATAGCTCAACTGGAATTCCATCACCTCTACTAGCTTTGCTTGTAGTGATGCTTCCTTAGGCCTACTTGCCTTCACATTCCAGGATGTCTGGATCTAGGTGAGTGATCACACCATTGTGGTTATCTTGGTCGTGAAGATCTTTTTTGTACAGTTCTTCTGTGTATTCTTGCCACCTCTTCCTAGTATCTTCTGCTTCTGTTAGGTCCATACCATTTCTGTCCTTTATCCAGCTCATCTTTGCATGAAATGTTCCTTTGGTATCTCTAATTTTCTTGAAGAGATCTCTAGTCTTTCCTATTCTGTTGTTTTCCTCTATTTTTTGCATTGATCGCTGAGGAAGGCTTTCTTATCTCTCCTTGCTATTCTCTGGAACTCTGCATTCAGATGCTCATATCTTTCCTTTTCTCCTTTGCTTTTCACTTCTTTCTTTTCACAGCTATTTGTAAGGCCTCCTCAGATTTCTTTTCCATGGGGATGGTCTTGGTCCCTGTCTCCTGTACAATGTCACGAACCTCCGTCCATAGTTTATCTCGCACTCTGTCTATCAGATCTAGTCCCTTAAATCTATTTCTCACTTCCACTGTATAAGCATAAGGGATTTGATCTAGGTCATACCTGAATGGTTTAGTGGTTTTCCCTACTTTCTTCAATTTAAGTCTGAATTTGGCAATAAGGAGTTCATGATCTGAGCCATAGTCAGCTCCTGGTCTTGTTTTTGCTAACTGTATAGAGCTTCTCCATCTTTGGCTGCAAAGAATATAATCAATCTGATTTCGGTGTTGACCATCTGGTGATGTCCATGTGTAGAGTCTTCTCTTGTGTTGTTGGAAGAGGGTTTTTGCTATGACCAGTGCGTTCTCTTGGCAAAACTCTATTAGCCTTTGCCCTGCTTCATTCCGTGCTCCGAGGCCAAATTTGCCTGTTACTCCAGGTGTTTCTTGACTTCCTACTTTTGCATTCCAGTCCCCTATAATGAAAAGGACATCTTTTTTGGGTGTTAGTTCTAAAAGGTCTTGTAGGTCTTCATAGAACCGTTCAACTTCGGCTTCTTCAGTGTTACTGGTTGGGGCACAGGCTTGGATTACTGTGATATTGAATGGTTTGCCTTGGAAACGAACAGAGATCATTCTGTCGTTTTTGAGATTGCATCTAAGTGCTGTGTTTTGGACTCTTTTGTTGACCATGATGGCTACTTCATTTCTTCTAAGGGATTCCTGCCCACAGTGTTAGCTATAATGGTCATCTGAGTTAAATTCACCCTTTCCAGTAGATTTTAGTTCGCTGATTCCTAGAATGTCGACGTTCACTCTTACCATCTCCTGTTTGACTACTTCCAATTTGCCTTGATTCATGGACCTAACATTCCAGGTTCCTATGCAATATTGCTCTTTACAGCACCGGACCTTGCTTCTGTCACCAGTCCCATCCACACCTGGGTATTGTTTTTGCTTTGGCTCCATCCCTTCATTCTTTCTGGAGTTATTTCTCCATTGATCTCCAGCAGCATATTGGGCACCTACCAACCTGGGGAGTTTTTCTTTCAGTATCCTATCATTTTACCTTTCCATACTGTTCATGGGGTTCTCAAGGCAAGAATACTGAAGTGGTTTGCCATTCCCTTCTCCAGTGGACCCCATTCTATCAGACCTCTCCACCATGACCCGCCTGTCTTGGGTGGCCCCACAAGTCATGACTTAGTTTCACTGAGTTAGACAGGGCTGTGGTCTGTGTGATCAGATTGACTAGTTTTCTGTGATTATGATTTCAGTGTGTCTGCCCTCTGATGCCCTCTCGCAACACCTACCATCTTACTTGGGTTTCTCTTACCTTGGTCATGGAGTATCTTTTCACGTCTGCTCCAGCAAAGCGCAGCCACTGCTCCTTACCTTGGACAAGGGGTATCTCCTCACAGCCGCCCCTCCTGACCTTGAACGTGGAGTAACTCCTCTTGGCCCTGCTGGATTAGTGCTCTTATAAATCAGGTGCCAGAGAAGGTCACTTGCCCCTTCTGCCATTTAGGTTATAGCATAACCACAATCATCCATGAACCAGGAACCAAGTCCTCACCAAATACACCTTCTCTAGAGCCTTGATTTTGAATATCCCAGCCACCAGAATTTCAGAAATAAATGTCTGTTGTTTATAAGCCATCCAGTCTCTGACATTTGTTAGAGCAGCCTTTACAGATTTAAACACTGTGTTTTTTTCAACAGTTATATGAAATAACTATTGAGAACCATTAGCTTTTTATGGACTCTTTTTCAGTGAAGGGATGATACGGACACAAAATTTCAGTATTGTTGCAGATGCAGAGGAGGATTAGGGGAGAATCAGCTACCTCTTTCCTCACTCCTCAAGTGTTAGCATGCTTGAAAGTCCTTGGGTTAGATTACAGTTCATCACATTTGATAACAAAATGCTATAATCTATAAACAGTCATGTATAAGTCTCTTAACTAAATTTGTGATTTTTATATACAGTTGTCCCTTGAACAGAGTGCCAGACATCCTTGAGTGTGAACTCAAGCATACCTATGAATAAAGCTAGTGGAAGTGATGGAATTCCAGCTGAGCTCTTTCAAATCCTAGATGATGCTGTGAAAGTGCTACACTCAATATGCCAGCAAATTTGGAAAACAGCAGTGGCCACAGGACTGGAAAAGGTCAGTTTTCATTCCAATCCCAAAGAAAGGCAATGCCAAAGAATGTTCAAACTACTGCATAATTGCACTCATCTCACAAGCTAGCAAAGTAATGCTCAAAATTCTCCAAGCCAGGCTTCAACATGAGATAAGCCGTGAACTTTCAAATATTCAAGCTGGTTTTAGAAAAGGCAGGGGAAGCAGAGATCATACTGCCAACATCTGCTGGATCATGGAAAAAGCAAGAGAATTCCAGAAAAACATCTATTTCTGCTTTATTGACTATGCCAAAGCCTTTGACTGTATCACAACAAACTGTGGAAAATTCTTAAAGATGTGGGAATACCCGACCACCTGACCTGCCTCTGGAGAAATCTGTATGCAGTTCAAGAAGCAGCAGTTAGAAATGGACATGGAACAATGGTCTGGTTCCAAACTGGGAAACGAGTATGTCAAGACTGCATATGGTCACCCTGTTTATTTCACTTGTATGCAGAGTACATCATGCAAAATGCCAGGCTAGAGGAAGCACAAGCTGGAATCAAGTTTACCTGGAGAAATTTCAATAATCTCAGATATGCAAATGACACCACCCTTATGGCAGAAAGTGAAGAGGAACTAAGGAGCTTCTTAATGAAAGTGAAAGAGGAGAGTGAAAAAGTTGACTTAAAGCTCAACATTTAGAAAAAAAAAAGATCATGGCATCTGGTCCCATCACTTCATGGCAAATAGGTGGGGAAACAATGGAAACAGTCACAGACTTTATTTTCTTGGGCTCCCAAATCACTGCAGATGGTGACTTCAGCCATGAAATTAAAAGACACTTGCTTCTTGGAAGAATAGCTATGACTGACCTAGACAGCATATTAAAAAGCAGAGACATTACTTTGCTGACCAAGATCTGTTTAGTCAAAGCTATGATTTCTCCAGTAGCCATGTATGGATGTGAGAGTTGGACCATAAACAAAGCTGAGCGCTGAAGAATTGATGCTTTTGAACTGTGGTGCTGAAGAAGACTCTTGAGAGTCCCTTGGACTGAAAGGAGATCAAACCAGTCCATCCTAAAAGAAATCAGTCCTGAATATTTATTGGAAGGACTGATGTTGAAGCTGAAGTTCTAACACTTTGGCCAACTGACACAAAGAACTGACTCATTTGAAAAGACCCTGATGCTGGGAAAGATTGTAAGCAGGAGGCAAAGAGGATGACAGAGGATGAGATGGTTCAATCGCATCACCAACTTGATGGACATGAGTTGAGCAAGCTCCAGGACTTGGTGATGAACAGGGAAGCTTGGCATGCTGCAGTCCATGGAGTTGCAAATAGTTGGACACGACTAAGCAACTGAACTGTGCTAAGCTGTCCTGTGAAAAGTAAAGGTTTGATCTTCAAGGGTCTACTTATACATTATTTTTTTCAATAAATACATACTACTTAACCATACTATCTGTGATTCATTGAATCTGCAAATGAAAGGAAATTTGGGTACAGAGAGACCAAGTATATGGAGGTCCCAGTAACCCTAATGTTTGCTCAAAGGTCAATTGTATCATTAATCTTTTGTAATTTGCTTATTTATGGACTTGTGTCAAATGTCCAGTTTTTTAGTTTCAATATTTTAAGAATTTTTGAACAACCATATACATATTGTGCCAGATGTCAGAAATTAGAAGTGGAAAAGTCCTGTCGTTGACCTTCAATCAACTCATGGTTTAGTGAGATACACAATTACAAAGACACTTTCAAAATAATGGAAAATGTTAACTTGAACCATTCAGTTTGCATTTTCCATTATAGGATGGGAAGCTCTTGTGGTGGATGTTGTGGGTCATTGCTCGGGTCTCCTCTTTAGTATGAGGCACTGATTCCTGTGCTGCCAGAACTTTTGTCATCAGATGGTTCACAAGGTCATTCTGTGGTGAAGGTAGTTACCTTACACAAGGTCAAGTCCCTTCTCAGAAACAACATACACACTATCTGGCTGCTATTGGGGTACAGGAATTCAGCAGATTTGCTGAATTGGAGTCAAGTCTAAAGTTCACTCAGCTCCAGAGCTTCCATTGGACCTGCCAGTATTGTAGTTGTGACCTCAACACAGTTCAACTTTTTCTTTCTTCCCTCTCTCCCTTACAACCCTGCTTCCCTTGTTTCTGAAATATTTTTCTAATCAACCTCATGCAAGAAAGCTTTGTCTCAGAATCTACTTTCTGATTAACCTGACTTAAGGAATTTCTAAGTATACGGATAGGTAAGAGTCTTAACTGTTAAAGAAAATATTGAGGGTCTACCTTGTAAATAAGATAAGGCAATATTAAGGGAATCTATTAGGCAAGACTAAAGTTGGATTTAAGGCTTCTCTGGTGGCTCAGTTGGTAAAGAATCCACCTGTACTTCAGGTGACTCATGTTCTATCCCTGGGTCAGGAATATGCTCTGGAGTTGGAAATGGCAATTCATTTCAGTATTCTTGCCTAGGAAATCCCATGGACAGAGGAGCATGTCAGACTACAATCCATGGGGTAGCAAAGTCAGACACGACTTAGTAACTAACCAACCACCACCAATGCTGGATTTTCAGGGTATTAGAAGATAACATTTCAGGTAACTTTATCCAATAAAAGCATTGTAGGTAACTAGCCCAGGATCCAGACAGAGTAGATTTAACACAAAGAAGGTAAGACTAGTCTAGTCTTTAGATTGCTCTTATTGGGAATGTTTGTGACACTGAGAAAGAGATTTGAATGACTTCACAAACATGGAAAACTAGGGACATGTTTCTGACATGGTTCAAACAAACAAAAGGGGCCTCAGGTAGGAAAACCTCAAATATCTATATGCCAGTTATCTGTTATGGGTTAATCATTACTAACATTAAATTAAGTATAAAGTATTGAAATTTGGTTTTAAAAGCACTGGGTAAGAGATTACTAAGTATTTTCCAAAAGAATAAAGTCTCTCTCATTGATAGTAAGCAATGTGAGTTTAAGAAGTTAACTATACTAGTTATTTACTTAAACATATTAAGTCGTGTCTGACTGTGACCCCATGGACTGCAGTACACTAGGTTTCCCTGTCCTTCACAATCTCCCAGACTTTGCTCTAATTCATGTCCATTGAGTTGATGGTACTATCCAAACAGCTCATCCTTTGTCACACTCGTCTCTTCCTGCCCTAAATCTTTCCCAGTATCAGGATCTTTTCCAATGAGTCACTCTTCCCATCAGTTGGCCAAAGTATTGGAGCTTCAGCTTTAGCATCAGTCCTTCCAGTGAATATTCAGGGTTGATTTCCTTTAGGATTGAATAGCTTGATCTCTGTGCTGTCCAAGTGTCGCTCAAGAGTCTTCTCCAGCATTACAGTTTGAAAGTGTCAATTCTTTGCCCCTCAGCCTTCTTTATAATCCAACTGTCACATCTGTCAGGTAGTTAGAATAGGAAACAGAAGTCCAAAATGGCGGTGGCTAAAAGACAAGGAAGGGAAAAGCCCACAAAAATAGAACAAAGGAAGATCAAAGGAAGGTCCAAGGACCCGAGTGAAGACCTCAGGTAGAACAAACAGCACTCCTGACTGAGCCCAGTTTGCACAGGGCAGGCCCAGGGGAGGAAGAACGTGTAAAAGGAGGAGCCAAAGTGCTTTCTCTCTCTCTGTCTCCCTCTCTCTCTCCCGCATGCTGGCGCGCTCCTCCACTCTCTTCTCTCTGTGTCTTTGGGTTGGCATGCCCTCACACTTCCAGGATGGATTCCCCTGCTATCTTCTAAATGAGCTATAACACTGATTTTTCTGAGAGCTATAACACGGTTTGTCCAAGACCTGAGAGCTGTGATGCCCTGAGGGCATTAATGCCCGTCGCCCCAAATCTTTGCTGTGACGAGACAGAACTGAGGAGCATACACTAGCCTGACACATCCATACATAACTACTGGAAAAACCATAGTTTTGACTATATGAACCTTTGTTGGCCAAACGATGTCTCTGTTTTTTAATATGCTGTCTAGGATAACTACCATATGGTTTTTTAGACTTTATTATTATTTGGATTAATAGTCATTAAGTGAATAATTAATACTTAAGTAAAATTAATAATCATTAAGTAAAACAGAGAAGATAGAAAGCTATGATGTCAGTAATCAACTTCCTAAATTTTGAAAATCACTAAGTTTTAGGGGAAATGACAGTCTTGAAAGAAAGAAGCAGGGTGAAAAAAAACTTTGGATAGGGAAATGGAAGTAAAGAGGAACATAAGAAAGTTTAAACAGAAGAGGTTTTGCAATTCTCTGTATGGGTGCCTGGAGATCATTTGTGGGACTTTAGAGAGCGACTCAGTTCAGTTCAGTTCAGTCGCTCAGTCGTGTCCGACTCTTTGTGACCCCATGAATCACAGCACGCCAGGCCTCCCTGTCCATCACCAATTCCCGGAGTTCACTCAAACTCATGTCCATAGAGTCGGTGATGCCATCCAGCCATCTCATTCTCTGTTGTCCCCTTCTCCTCCCGCCCCAATCCTTCCCAGCATCAGAGTCTTTTCCAGTGAGTCAACTCGTCTTCAGTTCAGTTCGGTTCAGTTCAGTTGCTCAACTCGTCTAGGGATGGCAAAATCTGAACTCTGGAACAAGGCAGGGAAAGCTGAAAGGGCTGAAATCTCCAAAATTATCAATCTGAAAGGACCAACTTGAACTTGATCCTGTGCCAACTATGGGTCTTTACCAGTGAAGACAGATTCTTCTGGATGTTTAAGGATGTAGCATGGAAGAATTGAATGTTGTATGCACCAAAACTGGGGAACCTCAGACCCTACAGGGCCAATATTCAACAACTATTTACTTAGGTCTGCCATGGGCCATGCCTGTTTAAACACAAGAAATACTTCAGTGAAACAAAGGGCAAATATCCCCTCTTAGATGGAATTTTCATTCTGGTACCCACAGCTAGGATGCCTTAGTATAAATTAAATTTGGAACGAACTGAGCTATGATTTTTAAACTGTGAATGAGAGTAACTTCATGTTTCCCAAGGTAGATATTGTCTGGTCCTGATATTTTTTTCCTAAAAATCTTTACACAGTGCTTAAATGATTTCTGTTGTTTGAAATTAAATATTTAAGAGATTTGCGTTTAATTGTAGCATTTGTTGTTGCTAAGTCACTTCAGTGGTGTCCGACTCTGTGTGACCCCATAGATGGAAGTCCACCAGGCTCCCCTGTCCCTGGGATTCTCCAGGCAAGAACACTGGAGTGGGTTGCCATTTCCTTCTCCAAATTGTAGCATATTCAATGTTTTTAAAAGAAATTTTAAGAACACTTTACATAAATAGATGCTACTCTTTCAGGAAGATGTTATCTTTAGTACTTTCATAAAAATAGGTAGTTTGTGCAGAAAGTATTTCTAGTAAGACCAAGATTAAAGGTTTTATTTAGTGTCCCATGTTAGTTTATAAGTATTTTATAGTCACAAAACATACCCTTTTGTACCTCATTTCACAGAACTGCTGTGACAAGACACAGATATTTTGCTAAAGCTCAGTTACCAGCACTGAGCAAAGAACTGAAGACAAATGCTTGCTAAGGAGTGTCAGTACCATCATTCCGAATGCATCAGCTAGCCTGCAAATTACATTCTCAACGTTTATAAGCAAACATTTGGTGATAAGAAAGCTTCCTTGGTGAATTAATTTCTACAGATAATTCAGTTCAGTTCAGTTCAGTTCCATTCCCTCAATCGTGTCCAACTCTTTGCGACCCCGTGAATCACAGCACGCCAGGCCTCTCTGTCCATCACCAACTCCCAGAGTTCACTCAAACTCATGTCCACAGAGTCGGTGATGCCATCCAGCCATCTCATTCTCTGTCATCCCCTTCTCCTCCTGCTTCCAATCCTTCCCAGCATCAGAGTCTTTTCCAGTGAGTCAACTCGTTGCAGGAGGTGGCCAAAGTATTGGAGTTTCAGCTTTAGCATCAGTCCTTCCAATGAACACCCAGGATTGATCTCCTTTAGAATGGACTGGTTGGATCTCCTTGCAGTACAAGGGACTCTCAAGGAGTAGGTGTCTTTTAATTTCATGGCTACAATCAGCATGCTGCAGCATTTTCCAGCATCTGCAAAAAAATATAGTCTGGCACTGTTTCCACTGTTTTTCCATCTATTTCCCATAAAGTGATGGGACCAGATGCCATGATCTTCGTTTTCTGATTGTTGAGCTTTAAGCCAACTTTTTCAGTCTCTTCTTTCACTTTCCTCAAGAGGCTTCTGAGTTCCTCTTCACTTTCTGCCATAAGGGTGGTGTCATTTGCATATCTGAGGTTATTGATATTTCTCCCAGCAATCTTGATTCCAGCTTGTGCTTCTTCCAGCCCAGCGTTCCTCATGATGTACTCTGCATATAAGTTAAATAAGCAGGGTGACAATATATAGCCTTGATGTATTCCTTTTCCTATTTGGAATCAGTCCGTTGTTCCATGTCCAGTTCTAACTGTTGCTTCCTGACCTGCATACAGGTTTCTCAAGAGGCAGGTCAGATGGTCTGATATTCCCATCTCTTTCAGAATTTTCCACAGTTTATTGTGATCCACACAGTCAAAGGCTTTGGCATAGTCAATAAAGCAGAAGGAGATGTTTTTCTGGAATTCTCTTGCTTTTTCCATGATCCAACAGATGTTGGCAATTGATCTCTGGTTCCTCTGCCTTTTCTAAAACCAGCTTGAACATCTGGAAGTTCACAGTTCACGTACTGCTGAAGCCTGGCTTGGAGAATTTTGAGCATGACTTTACTAGCATGTGAGATGAGTGCAATTGTGTGGTAGTTTGAGCATTCTTTGGCATTGCCTTTCTTTGGAATTGGAATGAAAACTGACCTTTTCCAGTCCTGTGGCCACTGCCGAGTTTTCCAAATTTGCTGACATATCGAGTGCAGCACTTTCACAACACCTTCTTTCAGGACTTGAAATAGCTCAACTGGAATTCCATCACCTCCACTAGCTTTGTTCTAGAGATGCTTTCTAAGACCCACTTGACTTCACATTCTAGGATGTCTGGCTCTAGGTGAGTGATCACACCATCGTGGTTATCTTGGTTGTGAATATCATTTTTTTAACAGCTCTTCTGTGTATCCTTGCCACCTCCTCTTAATATCGTCTGCTTCTGTTAGGTCCACACCATTTCTGTCCTTTATTGACCCCATCTTTGCATGAAATGTTCCTTTGGTATCTCTAATTATCTTGAAGAGATCTCTAGTCTTTCCTATTCTGTTGTTTTCCTCTATTTCTTTGCATTGATCACTAAGGAAGGCTTTCTTATCTCTCCTTGCTATTCTTTGGAACTCTGCATTCAGATGCTTATATCTTTCCTTTTGTCCCAGCAATCTTGATTCCAGCTTGTGATTCTTCCGGCCCAGCATTCCTCATGATGTACTCTGCAAATAAGTTAAATAAACAGGGTGACAATATACAACCTTAACGTACTCCTTTTCCTATTTGGAACCAGTTGTTCCATGTCCATTTCTAACTGTTGCTTCCTGACCTGCATACAGATTTCTCAACAGGCAGGTCAGGTGGTCTGGTATTCCCATCACTTTCAGAATTTTCCACAGTTTATTGTGATCCACACAGTCAAAGGCTTTGGCATAGTCAATGAAGCAGAAATAGATGTCTTTCTGGAACTCTCTTACTTTCTCCATGATCCAGCGGATGTTGGCAATTTGATCTCTGGTGCCTCTGCCTTTTCTAAAACCTGCTTGAACATTGCCTTCAAATCACATATTTGACATAAACATAGCAAGCTCCCAGGCCCATTTATCAGGTGTAATGACTGAGGCCAGGGATACCTTCCTGGAAGTAATCCACCCCTTGAAGCAACACAGTTACAGCTGTTTCAGTGCCCCTGATAGTTTCTTCCCATTCCACTCTCCCTCCATTTAAATACACTTTTAAAAAAAGCAAATAAAAAATTAAAAAGCTTAATTTTTTCCCTAAATTAAAAATTTGTTGTGTTTCCACCTTATGTGAGGTATCTGGAATAGGCAGATTCACGGAGACAGTAAAACAGAGATTACTGGAGACAGAAGGGTGAATGACATGTGGAGCTGAATGGGTACAGAGTTTCTATTTGAGACGAGGAAAAAGCTCTGGAAATGGAAAGAAGTGATGGTTGCACAACATTGTAAGTGTACTTAATGATATTAAGTTGAACACTTAAAATGTAAATATGATAAAATTTATGTTATGCTGACAGAAATGGTATGGACCTAACAGAAGCAGAAGATATTAAGAAGAGGTGGCAAGAACACAGAATAACTGTACAAAAAAGATCTTCACGACCAAGATAATCACAATGGCATGATCACTGACCTGGAGCCAGACATCTTGGAATATGAAGTCAAGTGGGCCTTAGAGAGCATCACTACGAACAAAGCTAGTGGAGGTGATGGAATTCCAATTGAGCTATTTCAAATCCTGAAAGATGATGCTGTGAAAATGCTACACTCAATACGCCAGGAAATTTGGAAAACTTAGCAGTGGCCACAGGACTGGAAAAGGTCAGTCTTCATTCCAATCCCAAAGAAAGGCAATACCAAAGAATGCTCAAACTACCGCACAATTGCACTCATCTCACACGCTAGTAAAGTCATGCTCAAAATTCTCCAAGCCAGGCTTCAGCAATATGTGTACCATGAATTCCCAGATGTTCAAGCAGGTTTTAGAAAAGGCAGTGGCACCAGAGATCAAATTGCCAACATCCGCTGGATCATGGAGAAAGCAAGAGAGTTCCAGAAAAACATCTATTTCTGTTTCATTGACTATGCCAAAGCCTTTGACTGTGTGGATCACAATAAACTGTGGAAAATTCTGAAAGAGATGGGAATACCAGACCACCTGACCTGCCTGTTGACAAATCTGTATGCAGGTCAGGAAGCAACAGTTAGAACTGGACATGGAACAACAGACTGGTTCCAAATAGGAAAAGGAGTACGTCAAGGTTGTATACTGTCACCCTGTTTATTTAACTTATATGCAGAGTACATCATGAGGAACGCTGGGCTGGAAGAAGTGCACAAGTTGGAATCAAGATTGCCGGGAGAAATATCAATAACCTCACATGTGCAGATGACACCACCCTTATGGCAGAAAGTGAAGAGGAACTCAAAAGCCTCTTGATGAAAGTGAAAGAGGAGAGTGAAAAGTTTGGCTTGAAGCTCAACAATCAGAAAACGAAGATCATGGCATCTGGTCCCATCACTTCATGAGAAATAGATGGGGAAACAGTGGAAACAGTGTCAGACTTTATTTTTGGGGGCTCCAAAATCACTGCAGATGCTGATTGCAGCCATGAAATTAAAAGACACTTACTCCTTGGAAGGAAAGTTATGACCAACCTAGATAGCATATTGAAAAGCAGAGACATTACTTTGCCAACCAAGGTCTGTCTAGTCAAGGCTATGGTTTTTCCCGTGGTCATGTATGGATGTGAGAGTTGGACTGTGAAGAAAGCTGATCGCCGAAGAATTGATGCTTTTGAACTGTGGTGCTGGAGAAGACTCTTGAGAGTCCCTTGGACTGCAAGGAGATTCAACCAGTCTATTCTAAAGGAGATCAATTCTGGGTGTTCGTTGGAAGGACTGATGCTAAAGCTGAAACTCCAATACTTTGGCCACCTAGTACGACGAGTTGACTCACTGGAAAAGACTCTGATGCTGGGAGGGATTGGGGACAGGAGGAGAAGGGGATGACAGAGAATGAGATGGCTGGATGGCATCACCGACTCGATGGACATGTGTTTGAATGAGCTCCGGGAGTTGGTGATGGACAGAGAGGCCTGGCGTGCTGTGATTCATGGGGTTGCAAAAAGTCGGACATGACTGAACGACTGAACTGAACTGAACTGATGTATATTTTTACTACAGTAAAAACACCCCCCCCAAAAAAAAAAATAAAAAGCTCTTTACACCACAGAGCTGCCATGGCATCATTAAGTACTTGTTAATATAATGTTGATGCCACTAGGTTTTAATTGCCAGCTGGCAACCACCAAGGTTCGCAACTATATAGATTAAAAACAAACAAACAAAAATCTTCCCAGTATTTCCTGTTTTCTCTCAGCAGTTTTCACTATGGTTTTACTCTTCTGAGAGAGGCACCTAATGTTATAATTTAGAAGGTAGGAAACCGTTAGGAACTGGTTTGATAGAACCAATTTGTATGATTCTTGGCCTATGGGAAGAATTATGTACTCTGTTTCTATTTAAATTTTGTATTGTCTCAGACCACTAACTAGTTCCAGAGAAGTTATCGAAACTGGCCTCCAGGAATGAAGATGTTTCATAAGAAGCCAACCTTTTGATACAGAAAGCTCCAAAAAGATTTAAACCTGAAGCACCAAATGTGATTATGCCTCCATTTTCTGTTTTTCCCCATAGACTCATAATCATTTTAAAGTAAGCTCACACATTGGTGATTTATTGTTTTTATCAATAATATGCTCAGACATCAATCTCCAAAAAATGGACACATAAATTACTTCTAAACAATAATATTTCTTCAAGAAGTTAAAGTGGATTTGTTCAAAATAAAAAAGAATTGGTTCCAAAAAAACAAAAGCACTCATGAGACTTAAATGGGAGAGCATAGTTCACTTTGTTTTCATGTTAATATCTATCTGATTCAAAGAATTAATTTCATGAATTACTTAAAAATAACCTAAATAAGACAAATTACAAGGGATGAATTATTGCTATTGAAAGAATAACTTGAATCAAGTCAAATAATTCTAAAGGGGCTATAATTATACCAGAAAAAGTTTCTGAGCAAAGCCATTATTTTACAGTACAGACATTAGAATCAAACTTTTCATTCATTTGCCTACTTAAATTCTGGAGGACTGTATCCTGTGGTGGAGCATTTATTTTTCCTAGGATACAAGGTAAACTCAAAGTAGAATATTTGCAGACCAAATAGGTGCCCTGCAGTAAGTACACTGCACAGACCTGACCTGCATTTGAATGCTCCAAACTAAACAGGACAGAACGTTCAGAAAAGAGCTTGAATAAAAGGCAAGATGAAGGAGAACATTTCTTAAATTCTCAGTTTGTTCTGAAATTTGCATTGCTCGACATAAATTCACAAAGCTTATCCTATAGGACATGTCCTGTTCTAAACCTTTTGCAAATACAGACTCATTTTACCCTTCTGTGTAATAAAGTGTGATCATTACCGTTGTGTGATAACCTGTGGTCCTTAATGGGGAAATTGCATGAGGTCACACAGATAATCAGTGAGATCACAGAGCCAAGAATCAAGACCTGAGCATTCTGGCCCCAGGGCCTGTGTGCTTAACTCACAGTTCAGGCATTACACATTATTGTTGTCTGTCTCATCTTCTGCTGGGTTTACTTTTGTCTACATGGAATGTTTTTCTTTGCTTGAAAAGAAAGTACAGCATTGCCAGACTCTGGTGGGTTTGCAGTAGCTGGTCTTATTTCCAGCAGCACTAGTTAACTAATCAGTATGCAGGCAGGAGCACGGCTAGGAGGTGGGCTTTCTTTCATCTCTTTCTTTGGGGCTGGTCTTTCTTTTATCTCTTTCTTTGGTAGTTCCTACTCACTTTTGATAGGTACATCTCCAAAGGTGGTCTCACCTGTAAAATGTCACCTTTCTGCCATCACTCTGTGGGAAGCAAGACTAAGTGCAACCCAAGGGCGTTTCCCATGTGAGAATTCACAGTGAAAGGTTAGATGTAAATCCTTTCTTTTTTTTTGAATTCCATACTTCAGATTGCATGATTTCTCCATAATTACTCACACTAAAGTCACTATCAAGACTACTGATTATCTTAATGCCTTAAAAGTTGTACTCACATAAAATGGTTAATTTCTCATGACTTTTGCAGACATCAAGAGCTTTAGTTAATCATCTCTGCTGGTCTTTTCCATTTAAACAATGTTTTTCTTACAGATAAAGATGCAAGCAAGGAAGTTAACTATTTTGCTGGATTGCTTACATGACAAAGGCCACATACTGAGCTTCTTCAAGCCCTAGTTCCAGGCTTTTAAAACTGATTATGAAAATTAATTATGATAGTGCTTAACTGATAAGGTTATCAAAGAGTCTCAGTTGAGTTAATGAATTTTGAGAACATACCCAGTGCCTGGCACAAAATAGATGGTTTAAACATTTATCTTTAATATATCACATCAGCTTTGTGACCGGTGGCCTAAGTTTTTGCCAGCTCATTTTCTTGTTGCTAAGGTACTATTAATAATGCTTCAACACTAAAGCAATAACCATCTGACTAGTTTCTGGATTCCAGTTTCATCACACTGCATACACTTGCTAGATTTGATCTGTTACAATAAAATTTTATCATCTTTATCTCATTCAAGTACCTTTGATGACACCCAGCTGCTAGCACAGGAAACTGGCATATAGTAATCATCAAATGAATATTTGCTGAACAAATGGATGAATAAATAAGTGCCCCAAGGGAGACTTTCAAGTCCTGTCGCAGTCAGACTCTGCCCTCATCTCTTCCCTTATCTGCCTTTAGTTATTAGCACAAACATGGAACATTCATTTACTGTGTGACATCCACATGGCAGATACCAGGGTGGTTGTTGAATATTCCAGCATGAGAACAGAGCTCAGAGCTTCTTTGAAGAGAGTCCTTTTAAGCCAAACTGACTGATTTATTGTCTCTTGCTTTCCCATTGCCAAGGTTTTGATAGTGCTGTTCTTCCAGCCTAAAAAGCTGCCTCTCAGCTTTCACACTTTTTATCCTTCAAGATTCAGCTCGAACTGTTCCTCATTCTGCATAAACACTTACCTAACCACCCATGTGTAAAGTGATCTCTCCCCCATTCCTCTTCTGACTTGCTAAGATAATTATTTTTAATTACATCATACTTTACTTTCACCAGGAGTTATAATTATATAGTATATTATATTTTTTCTGACACTGCAATGCTAAAATGTTATTTTATATATATGTACACATATATAACTCTAAAATGTTATTATATATGTGTCTGTCGTTAGTCTCTCAGTCGTGTCCAACTCTTTGTGACCCTATGGACTGTAGCCCGCCAGGCTCCTCTGTCTACAGGATTCTCCAGGCAAAAATATTGGAGTGGGTTGCCATGCCCTCTCCCAGGGCATCTTCCCAACCCAGGGATTGAACCCATGTCTCTTGCGTTGCAGGCAAATTCTTTACCAGCTGAGCTACAAGGGAAGCCCATATATGTGTATATATAACTCTAAAACGATATCTCATATATATAAACATGTATATAGGTATATATAATATAATATAGCTTATACCCTACCTCCTTATTGCAGTGAAAGGCCTTTGGGGTCATGCCTTTCACTTTATATTTTCTGTTGATTAATATCCTCCACGGGTCCTAGGATCAACATTTTCTCCCACAGTGCTTTCTCAGTCAATATTTGCTGATTCATTGATTATTTAGTAGGTGACTAGACATTCAGTTCAGTTCAGTCGCTCAGTTGTGTCCGACTCTCCGCGACCCCATGAATCACAGCACGTCAGGCCTCCCTGTCCATCACCAACTCCCGGAGTTCACTCAAACTCATGTCCACAGAGTCGGTGATGCCATCCAGCCATCTCATTCTCTGTCGTCCCCTTCTCCTCCTGCCTCCAATCCTTCCCAGCATCAGAGTCTTTTCCAGTGAGTCAACTCGTCACATGAGGTGGCCAAAGTACTGAGTTTCAGCTTTAGCATCAGATATTCAGATACTTAATATATTGGCTTGGTGTCCCAGTACAACTTATTGATCAATACTATAAAAAAATAATAAATTTCTTGACTGCAAGTGACAAAAAAAATGTTCCTGAACATTCAGGAGTTGGAGAATAAAGCAACTGAATGCTTCCTTGTCGTGAAAGAGAAGCACGTATCTCCGTAGCTTTATCTTAATTCATCTGTTGCCGAGTCCTTGTCTGTATCCCCATTTTGCCTTCATTGTTCAGAGTAGAGATTCTTTTTTTTTTTTTATTTTATTTTTATTTTTTTTTTATTTCTAAAAAAGAATTTTATTAAAAAAGCACAAATGCAAAGAAATGAACAGAGGAAAATTTCTGCGTCGAACCTGGACTGGTGACTTATGATAACATACATGCCACAACTCCATTGTCTCCAATCATTCCACCTTCACCCTCTCCCACAGAGTCCCAAAGACTGTTCTAAATGCCTATGTCTCTTTTGCAGTCTCTTATACAGGGTTCAGGTTACCATCTTTCTAAATTCCATATATATGCGTTAATATACGGTATTGATGTTCTTCTTTCTGGCTTATCTCACTCTGTATAATTGGCTCCAATTTCATCCACCTCATTAAAACCGATTCAAATGCATTCTTTTTGATGGCTGAGAAATACTCCATTGTGTATATGTACCAAAGAGATTCTTTACCTGGAATCTCTGGATCCTTATAGAGTCCTACGAATGGATTTTGTCAAGTTTTGGAACTCAGCAAAATGTCATGCCTTTTAGGGTTAGAAGAAGAAAACTAGACAGTTTTTTACAAGTAGAGGTTTAAACCCAAGCTTATGTAACTGAAAAGTCCCTGTTTTTCCAGCTATATCATTTATCATATCATATCATTTATAGGATTTCTTGAGTTGCTAGGCAGATAACATCTGTGGGCTAAGACAGGGATGTGATCCAATCACCAAACTGGTATGTCCAAGGAAAGGTTTGTTAACAACCACGCCCCCAGGAGTGGCCACAGCAGAAGCAATGACGAACACTTACAAATTATTTGAGATATGTCAGATGCAGCTCTAAATGCTTGATGTATTAGTGTTTTTTTATTTTTAAACCTCACAACAAACCTATAAGGTAGGTAGTACTAAGGTTAGATATATTTTATAGATTAAAAACCTGAAATGCAGAGAGGTTAATTTACTCATATACAAGGCACAGGGACACGAAACACAATGGTGATAGGGTAGCGGAGTCGAGTAATATGGGGAAGAAAGAAGAAATGTTCCAGTCCATCCTGCATGCTAGGCTGGCCTGAATTCCACCTTAGCTTTCTTTCTTGGCTAAAGAAGAAAAACTGTCTAGGGTGGCTAATAAAGAGCCAGACACCCATTCCAGCTGCTGACCTTACTTTTGAAGAGTCAGTCTAAGAATAAACCAGTCACAGGTTTGTGAAGATAATCACTTGCTTCCAGACCTCTTCGAAAATAAAGGATGTCAAAAGGAGACCTTTCAAAGCTCTGGCATTCTTCACATCTTAGTGTGCAGGTACAGTTGAGACCGATTGTGTTTGATGTCGGTGGGGAAGAGTGACTAGCCTTGAAATGAACTTTGACAACATGCAGAATATAGTCACCCAGTTAACTAGTGAGTTGTCAGCAGAAATCACTGTTTAAGTGGTTTTTACAGCAGATGTGGTATCTGCTCTGAATCTGAATATTTCAAATATCTATAACAGCAGCCAAGGTTTCAGTGAACCCTACCCCCAAACATTCCAAGCCAGGATAAGTTTCAGCCTTCTCCGCACATGCATGGCTTCTTGCCTCAAAATTGTTTCATTTCCCATTTGATTGCAAGAGACCTAGATTTTGACAGTGGTCCCTATGGCATCTTTATGACTTGCTATGTGTGACTTTTTGTAACTCAATTTCTTCTATCTAAAAATAGGTATGACAACAGATGTAATTTAACATCTGATTAAAGGCACAAATCTGAAATAAACTAACATTCAGTAAAGTCCTTACAGTGGTGAGGGTCTTACTAAAACTTAAAAGATAGAAATATTTGTTCCTCCACAAAGATAAAGTTTAAAAAGAATTGTAAAACCTGGTCACAGTTTTTAAACAAGTCTACAAAGACATATTACTCAAAATTTTTTATTATTAATTTTCTATAGCTTAAGAGTTTGAGCTTCTTAAAATGAAGTATAGTAACAGTAAAGTAGATTAGGTACTAGAATACTGGGATATTCACTCCTGTTATGCTTCTTACTAGCTTTGTGAGCTTGGGCAGGTCATTGGACCTCAGTAAAATGATTTCCCTTGCCCAACTTAAACGATTGCTATGATATATATCAGAATACAATCAAAGCTAACATTTACAGGAAGCTTAATTTCCTGGGGTAACAGCCATGCTCTCAATTACATGACTTAAACCTTTGCCTTATTCCATCTTTATTTCAACATTATGAATTAGGTAATACTTTTAACCTATTTTACAGATATGGGAACTCAGAGAGGTTGAATGTGCTGAGTTCATACAGCTTACTATCAGAGGGAAGAAACTGGATGTGAAACTTAGCTAAAACGGTTCTGCTTTATAAAATTAAGAAGGAAATGGCAACCCACTCCAGTGTTCTTGCCTGGAGAATCCCAGGGAAGGGGGAGCCTGGTGGGCTTCCGTCTATGGGGTCACACAGAGTCGGACACGACTGAAGTGACTTAGCAGCAGCAGCATATCAAGATAACGTGTCTTCTCCTGTTCTAATTCTTCTTCTTTTTCTTTAATACCCTATTCCCCTTCTCTTTCCCCTTTTACCTATGTCTCTGGTAACAACTGCTGCTGTTATTCATCATCTACCTTGTAGTACTACAGTAGATTGTTTCTTTTGTTCTTTTCTTTAATTTTTATTTTTATTGATTGATTTTGGGGCTGCGCATGGGCCTTCTCCAGTTGCAGCGAGTGGCCGGGGGCTACTCTCTGTCCTGGCATGTGGGCTTCTCACTGTGATCTCTTCTGTTGTTGCCCAGAACAGGCGCCAGGCGCACAGGCTTCTGCAGTTACTGCTCGGGGGCTCAGTAGTTACGGTTCAGGGATCCAGAGCACAGGCTCAGTAGTTGTAACGTGGACTTAGGTCTTCCCCAGTATGTGGGATCTTCCTGGACCAGGGATGCAACCTGTGTCTTCTACAGTGGCAAGTGGATTCTTGACCACCAAGCCACCAGGGAAGCCCAGATTGGGTTTTGATAAAGAGTGAACCAGACCTGGGCAAAACAATAATCATCCTTAGTCAATGATCTGTCTTCCTGTTATAGTCATTCATGAAGCGTTTCTTGAGAATTTACTTTGTGCTGGTCGTGGGGACACAAATATGAAGAGGATGTGCTTTATTCCTTGAGATGAGAGATGCACATAAATAACCCTAATAAGAACACATGATTGCATGCTATAAGAATGATAAATGTAAGAGGAGTTCAAGAGGAAAAAAATGACTGATTCCAGGTGAGAGGACCATAGGGCTTCCCTTGCCATTCAGCTGGTAAAGAATCTGCCTGCAATGCAGGAGACCTGGGTTCGATTCCTGGGTCAGAAAGATCCCTTGGAGAAGGAAATGGCAACCCACTCCAGTCTTCTTGCCTGGAGAGTCCCATGGACAGAGGAGCCTCGTGAGCTACAGTCCATGGGGCTGCAAGAGTCTGATACCACTTTAGTGACTAAATCACCACCAAGGGGATCATAGATTTTGCACCAATGTCCAGGGAAAATATTTGCCTTCTTCTAAATCATCAGACTAACCAGACATGGGGTTATTAAATGCCAAGGAGAAGAGTGGGGTAAGGTGTTAACATTACTGGGCTTGGAAAATAAGGCAAAGTATCATGTGATAATAGCCCTACCCACTCTTCTTTAGGTAACACACTTAAAAATTTAATCCCTTCAAGTTTCATCAAGGCAAAGTATATTTACTGTAGAATTGTGTACTTAGATGGCTAGAGAAGGGAGGGTGGAAATGGAAGGGTTATCCTCTCATGTTTCACAGATGTTGATTTCAAGTTTCCACCTGGTAACAGCCTAGGGGCCAGGGCATAAAGATACAAGTCAAAACATAGAGACACAGAGAACTGACAGCATCCAGCAAGGGAATTACAAAAACTCAAAAAAGCTTTCACTGGCTAAATAAATATCTTTCCTTGTGTTTGCACTTTCTTTTTTCTATTTACTGAATTTGGAAAGAGCCATAGACTTTATTGCCTTTTCAAAGTTCTGGATTACATAAAAATGTAGCCTACGAAAATAAAATTTTTCATATACAGGTTAAATTAAATTGTGATCATCTTTTAGTATCTATGTGCTTTATTTAAAAAAAACACACACACAACTGGTAGACAACAAGAAAGGTTTTAAACTATAAGTAAGGAAAGTAATAAATGATGTGCTTTTCATATAAAATCATGGCTTTCTTCCAGGGAACTTTAGAAATATGTTCAAGATATATAGTAGACCTCCATAGCATAGTATTTGAATTTTTGAATTTGCACAAATAGCCCAAGGCAAGTAAGAATCCGAATGAGTACTCATTTATTTTCATAGCCCACACTTAAAATAATTTCATTCCATTTGCCAGACTTACACATCCTGAAAGCAAAAAAAAACAGCAAACAAACTGTCATTTCGGAAGTATGATAAATGTGACTCATGAAGACTAGAAAGAGTGGATAAAGGAATAGGGTTGGGGGTGGGGAAATAAACCCTTTAGTTACAATTTCAGGGAAATGAATCGACACAATGAAACAAATTCCAAGTCAAGTTGCTCCACTACTATATTACAGAAGCAGTTTAGAATTTTAAGCAGATGCAAAAGGAATAAAGCATTTAAATGGGGAGAAAAAAAGGCCGATAAAGTTTCTGGCTACAATACAAGAGACATATCATTACCATATGATCTAATGTGGGTGTCAGCGGGATTGTGTTCATTGAGGGAAACCTTATTTTTTAACTGTGCTATGGAGTAGAAGCAGGAGGTTTGCAACCTAGTGACAGTCACAGAGCAGCACCTTCCCCCTCCTCCTTTCCACACCTGCAAACTCTTTTGCTTGGGCTGAATATTTAGTGTAATTACATCTCAGCTTTGAGGGCTCCTGTGGCAAATCCCCGGATTAAAAGGTATGGTTTTCAATAATTGTCCTGAACTCTGCTACAGACTAATAAAACTTTGATCAAGTTAAGTAAAGAGGAATTATTTGGTGAGAGAAAAAGAGAAAAAAAATGTGTACTGAACTTTTAGTAATGTTTATGCAGTGTTTTAAACAAGTACTGCTTGAAAACAGAAACTATCTGGTAAAATGGTTGTAATGCATTGTTTTAGTTCTTTCTCTCTGTTCTTTGCAAAGATATTTCTTAGAGAAACTGTAACCTAACACTGTGACTCTCTTTATTGATATATTTTGTGTTTTTACTAATTAAATGTTTAGGGAATGTTTATAGAAAAGTATTCTAGACTGGCATGTTAGATTGTATATTTAAGAGTTTATTCTCCTCCTGAATTCTTCTATATGCTAAGAACTTTTAAACTTCAGAGAAGTGAACTTTGGTGATTAGTTATAGAAGTCTAGTGTATATTTCTACAACTTAGAAAATAATAGAAACTGTCACCAGAGAGGTGAAAACGAACACTGACTATATTTATGCTGATTATTAAGGACCTAACTAAGATGATTTCACAGTTAGCTACATAGTTACTAAAGTGTAAAGAAGAGACTCTGCCAGAATTTTTGCTGCAAATGAAATTTTATCATAAGATACAGTCACTATAGAATGAAAGTGTGGGTTATTTTTCTTTCTAATTTCAAAACAGGGTAACATGATGACCACTGATTAAGTGGGTTCCCAGTGATATAAATACCTGCGGCTTTTTCTTCGAATTGCTATTTTGACCAGAAAAAGCATCAGATGCCTCCTATAGTACCCCTTATTGATAGATGGATACTGTTTTGCTGTTTACTTTTAACTTATTTCTATTATTATTGAGGTTTTTAATTCACCCAGTGCTGGGGGGTTTAATTTGCTCTGCATTTATAGCTTCACTTATCTCCTGAGGTTTAAATTTTAACTTTGAAATTCACACCAAAGGCATAAATGACATCATACAAATGTTGATCTGAATGGTATAATGGTCGTTTAAGAAACCTAAAATTATTATTTTTGATAGAACACATTAAATTATGGCAATGAACTTTAGTGAAGTAGTGACTTCTTAGCAATTAGCATTTAGGAAATAGGCATACATTTTGAGAATACTTAAAACAGTTGAAATGAAATTTTAATAGTATATCATCTCAATAACAGTCTCCTTGATGTCTACATGGACTACTGCTATAGGTTTGTTTGTTTTCCTGATTTATTAAGAAAGGAAGGAAATGATAAAGAAACTATCACTGTCACTAGCCTACATTAATTATTTTAAGATGCTGTGTTTTCAGTATTATGATACTAATCTAAAAGAAGTTATTTCATGAAGGAATTTGTGCAAAATACCTGGCCATATTATTTTTCCCCAGGACATTCAGGGTTAAAAGGCACACACATCCACCCACCCACCCACACACACACAGAAGAAAATGATAAGTAATGGAAGCTAAAAACTGTCTATCTGAGTTCAGATTCAACCAAAAAGAATATTGTGTAGAGAATTTGCACCATTTTAACAAGAGTAAACAAATGTAAATGATAAATATTCCCCTGAGCTAATGTTTAATATTCTGTTTTTTGGATTAGTGAACCAGGCATTTCTTTTTCTGGAGAAAAGATCAGAAACAGACATCTGCATTAATTTCTCATTGCTATTTATTAAATCTGCAATTAGTTTGCTTCATTTTTCTCAAAAATTGCAAGACATGAAATATGCAAGGCTAGCAAACTTGTGGTAAACCATAAACATTGCATTTTAATGTGAAACAGACAGAAAACCACTCCCTGAGATCCAGTCCAAGGGAACCCTGCCAAAACAATAGGGTCTCCTTTAAAAGGCAACGCAGTAACTGGTGGGAATGGGTTTCCAGAGAGAATCTGATACTGAATTTAAAGGGGCAGTGTGAATAGTAACCTTCGTGGTATTATTTTAAAGTCACTAGCCTGTATTGCATATGTGCTGCCTGTGACGTGCTTCAGTGATAAATATAAACTAAGAATAAAAGTGTAAGGAATTTTAAAACATTTGTTTCCCCTCTAGTGGATCTAGGCAAACATTTCCAGAATATATATTAAGGTTAGCACATATGAAGACTTTATCTTTTCTGTATTGCTATCATTTGGATAGTGACTGGAAATAACATAATTAAAGATGATGAGACTAAAGATAATATCTACAATGGGGAATATTTTGAGCAGTTTTAATGGAGTTTGAAAATACAATAACTCAAAATAGACTGTTCTCTCCATGATCAACTACTTTTCATTATTCAGATTTATTAAGATTTTGTTATTCAGATTCATTTAGTTCACTTCAGCCGTCTAAACAACCAACTCAATAACAGAGATGTATATATATCCAGAAGGGCTTCCTAAATGAATGGATAAAAACGGTATAGTTGTGTTGAAATCATATTTTTGTTTGTCAATTTGTTTACAAAATAATCTTATTGGTAAAATCAGATAGCATATGTCATATACAAATCAGGATTTTCCATATGTGTTTACTGGTTTACACAGTCCTTAAAAAGGATTCATTTGAGAAACTATCCCAGAGATTTACGTTAAAAACTGAATCAAGCTTATACCAAGTTCAGGTTTTCAATTTGATAGCTTTCTTATGCTAGAAATTTGATATTGAAACAAAGATAACCATAGTTTAAAAAATCAAACTTGGTTGCTTAGAAAAAATTGAATAACTTGTATTATCAACAAATTGACGGTCAACTGAGTCATTTATGGGCAAAATATTGTGCAAGGCCCCGGTACAGAACAAAGGATAATAAGACACGCCCTGAAGGAGTACATCTTCGAGTGGGGGGGCAGACCAAGCACGCAAAACAAATTACAATATAATGTGATAAGTTCTTTAAAAGAGGTAAGCAACGTGCCTTGGGAGCACAGAAGGAGAACGCAGCATCCTGCCTGGATGCGCCAGATAATACACAGGGGAAGCCTGTTATCTCATTGAGCCTTTACAACACTCTCACAAGGTAGGTATTTTAAATGGTGATTAGCGTTGAGTGTCAAGGTTGAGGTGGGGACTGGGAGTAGAGAGAAAATGGAGAGAAATATGGCTTATTATCAGTTGGTGTCAAATCGTGCATCGTCTTATATATGACAAAGGGGATGGAGACCTTATTGGCAAGCTGTGAGAAGTCAGCAAAGGATTTGCAGTAGCAAATTAATACAATGAAATTGAATTTTTAGAAGATGACTTGGGCAGCAGAGTGGAAGATGGCCTGGAGTGGAAGAAATATTCAAGGCTGAGACTATTTGAAAGCTCTTGCTCAGGGAGTGATGAGAAGGGTCTGGACTGGAATACATACAGTGGGATGGAGAAATCAGATTGGCTTCCAGAGATATTTCTGAGCAGAATTTGGAGAACTCTCACGTGTACAGACAAAACTTGTTTAACTGTGGCACGGCTTGTGTTGAGTGAGCATTGAAAATTCCAACGTGATTTATCATCGCAACAGTTTTGCAGGTTGACTATATAATCTGTGGTCTTAATTCAGACTCCAAATTCAACGAAGTGATTCAAATACTATTTCAATTTTTCTTCATAAGTAAACAGTGCAAGTTCATCTCTACTGAACCTTATTACCTTCCAAATATGTTTCTAATGTTCTGCTCCTAACAGGACATAAAATATTACTTTTTAATGCTTTTTTCTGTGTGCACTCCACTTACATAACACTTACACTAGGCAAGGCTACTCTTCTAAACTTTCTGCTTATTTCCCAGGTTTCTTGGTTGTGAAAGTACACGCGAGAAATCATGAAGGCAACTATCATCTTCCTCTTGGTTGCACAAGTTTCCTGGGCTGGACCGTTTCAACAGAAAGGCTTATTTGACTTTATGCTGGAAGACGAGGCTTCTGGGATAGGCCCGGAAGAGCGCTTTCACGAAGCTCCTGAATTAGAGCCTATGGGCCCAGTCTGCCCCTTCCGTTGTCAGTGCCATCTGCGAGTTGTCCAGTGCTCTGATCTGGGTGAGTGGGGTGCCGGCTCTCTATCTACCTTGTCAGCTTAATTCATGGCAATGGGTTCCCTGGGAGTGCAGCATTTTCAGTTTTAATTTCTGCAATTCCAAATGTGAGAGACAGTGCCACCTAATGAGGAGAAAGGGAAGCAGAGTAGGAGTGAAAGAGGTAACTTTAGAAGTTAGGGGACTTGATTCTTTTTTTAAGTCAGAGAAGCATCAGTTTGCAATCTTGGACAAATCACTAAAAATATGTTTTTCTGAGCTTCATGGCTCCCCTTATGTAAAATAAAATTTTGAACAAACAATATCTAGTATTCTATGATTCCAAGGTGATTATTTTTAGTCTGTGATTTGCTCCCATGAAATCTTAGGTATTAAGAAAACCTGGGTGATCTCTCTACTCTTGGCTTAGCCCAGATAGCAGGGTTTGAACAAAACTGAAAGTATGCAGTGTTATCAAAAGCAAAACCAGTAAACTTTTAGAACAAAAATTTATCTTTCAAGTACCAAAATACTCTCATAATCCCTGGGTCTTAGTTTTGCCTCTGCCTTTGGAATTTTGTAATCTAGCTGTTTATATTCTTTAGGAAGTTTCAGAGAAAATCTTTATAACTATGTCATGGTATAAATGTTCAATATGATCATGAAGCCTATATCTTTAGCCTAACACTGCAAATGCATTTTGATTTATTATCTTTCAAGAAAAATTTGGCCTGGGAATTCCAAGAGCCATCTACTCAGAAGATAAATCTCCAGAGAGCTTGGAGCCCCAGCAGATGGGCCAAAGGGGAATGAATTTAGCTTACATGGCAGCTGACTCACATTCCTCTTTTCTTTTGGTTCGTTTTCTTACTGGAAAGAAAAAAAAGGGAAAAAACCTCACGGAATGATTCTGCCATGGAGCACTTCCTTATAGAATAAACCCCGTAGCTTTGTAGAGTATTTACTTTGGAAATCCTATAGCTATTCAGAATATGCTTTCCAGGGGTATTTTGCAGGAAAATTTGCCACTAACTCCTAGAGCTGGAATACACACATTCAAGAACCCAGGAAAACATGAAGCATCTTAAATAGTAACAGCTGCTGAAATGCAAGCACTTTGAGCTAGATTCTTCGATGCTAACACGTACTGTATAGCCATTTAAACCCAAATGAAAAATGTAAAGGGAGATTTTTAAAAGGTTACACGATAATACCGTTAGATTAATTAATTACTCATTCATTCAGCAGATATTCTGAGATCTTATAATGGGTCAGATATGTTTTGGGCCCTGGGGAAAAAGCAATGAGGAAGACAAATATGGTCCCAGTTCTTGTGGGTCTGTTATTCTACTGGTGATGATTTTCCTTTTTTGAATTGTATATTCGAGACAAAGGGGATTAGATTACTACCAAATTCTACAGAGACTTTTATAGCATCTAGAGATTATCTTCATAACTGGTTTAGACAAAATATCTAAAGAAGAGAATAAACATGTGATGGATATACTAGTAGTAAAATTTTTCAAATGTTGCAAAAATGGCTGGGTTCCTGAGAAGTGTGACAAAAATTAAATCTCACTTTGCCTGAGGACAAGTTTAAAAGGATCCATATTACCCTTCACTACATATATTATCAACAATAGAGTTGATATTTTTAAGGAAGATGGGTCCAGTCACTTCACTGAAGTTTCATTTTTTTCCATATAGTTTTACTTTGCTTTCTTGATAAATAAATCATAAAGCTTGACTCTGATGAAAGCATTGGGACAGTTTATTAATTTTCTATCATGAAAATTTCCCAAGCCTATTGTTCAAAACTAAACAGAAAAATGTAACCTTCAGTTCAGTTCAGTTCTAGGAAACATCAAGTCATTGATGTGGCTGTTTTGTGATACAGTTTCTTGGTTGTCCTTGAGATCGTTTTTTTTATTTTGTGTTGTTTTTAAGTGAGAAAGTTTTCCATGTTATCGTTTTCTCCAAGATCCCAGAGAATACATTATTCCTTTGGGCTTACTGATCTTATTTACAGAAGAAGTAGCTAAGATTGAAATAATGATTCATTTTGGGGAACCATGTTTGAAGAGGAGCCCTGAGTTCCAATAAGCAATGAATAGTCTCTTACAAGTTACTTTTTATTTTTTTAATTTCACAGATGAATAGTTAAATATATGTTTAAAAAATTGGTCAGGTATTTCTACAACAGAAAATACATTTTTAAAAAAGGAAAAGCAGTCCACTTGCCTTTAAAGAAAACACTGTATTCACATTTTCAACTACAACATGGCCTCTGCTCCCTTTATGTTCATGGTAAGCTGTTCAGAGTCTTAACATTTTCGTCTGCAAATAAATCACAGTCTTAAAGATCCTACTATCTGTGTGAAGTACCTGACCCATAGTAGAGGTTCAATAGGTTTTTCCTGTGCGATGATTACGTGGAGTAAAAGATGAAAGAAGAATAGGAAAAAGCAAAGAAGAAGTGGACGATCTCATTCACAGTAAAAGCATGTGTGCTAAGTCACTTCAGTAGTGTTCAACTCTTTGAAACCCTATGGACTGTAGCCTACCAGGCTCCTGTGTCCATGGGATTCTCCAGGCAAGAATACTGAAATGGGTTGCCATGCCCTCCTCCAGGGGATCTTCTGGACCCAGGGATCTTGCATTGTCAAGTGGGTTCTTTACCACTAGCGCCACCTGGGAAGCCTAAAATAAAGGCAATGCAGTTTATTTTTAAAGTTCTCTAGTAAACTGAACATGAAGCTTGAATTATTATCATTTGCTGTTCTTCAGTTGGTAAGCAAAGTAAAAATGCAGTGCACTTTGGGATAAGAAATGTGAATGCTTATCATATAAACAATTAATGTTTTTTTTAAGGATTATTTTTACCAGAGCTTTTAATGAACAGGGAGGAGCTTCAGTGTTGAAGGACAATAGTGCTTTGTCATCTTATTATCCAAACAGTGTTTAATGTAAGCAAACATTTCTTATTAAAATGTCTGATTATTTTGCAGTAAGAAGTATTTCTGACAAAGTTAAACAACATATCTTTAAACAGTTCTTTCAAAGCTGAGATGTAAAAACTGTGAAATTAAAAATGAATAATCAGCTCATGGGAAGCTTGAAGTGTTTAAGAAGACCTGTTAACTATTTTAGTTCCTAGTTCTGACTTATCTGAATAGTATTATCATATGTTTTTCTAGAGCATGGGGAATTGAAAAAGTAAACATATATTTTAGCCTAAGAAAGTTATGAATTCTCCATTGATATTGACCAATCAATCAAGTTGGTTGAACTTGTATTTAACTTGTAATTTGAACCATAATTTTATGAGACACATATATTCTTTTCATTATCTATCCTCTTAAGGCATAAAAATTCACTCATGATTATAGCATTTATAAAAAATCAATATAAAAATAAATGTAGGGTTAGCAACTTCAGAAACCTATGGATTTCCTTAAAATAATAAACCCACAATGTAACTCATTCTTGTCAGATCTTTTGAAAAGATGCTTTATTTTACGTACCTAGTACCTTAAGGGAAGACAGTTCCCTTACTTATGTACTCTTTGGCCCAGCCATTCATCTTTGGATCGAGTGTCACCAAGAAGCATTATTTGGTACTTTCATCTCATTTATTAAAGACAGATCAGCCCTAACTGGTCAAATAAGCATAAGTATTGCGTTTTGACTATTCTTCTAAATTAAAGCACTGTTTATTAAAATTTTTATTATAAACAACTTTCAAAAGATTTGAAATACCCTTAAAAACACTGATCGTGGAAAGATCTTGGGTTATGCAGTTAAGCATCTCTGAACTCAAGTTCTACTTTACCATTTATGGTGGCTCAGACAGTAACGAATCTGCCTGCAATATAGGAGACCCGGCTTCGATCCCTGGGTCGGGAAGATCCGCTGGAGAAGGAAATGGTAACCCACTCCAGCATTCTTGCCTGGAGAATCCCATGGACAGAGGAGCCTGGTGGGCTACAGTCCACGGGGTCGCAAAGAGTTGGACACGACTGACTAACGTGGAGACTGAGACCTATAACTTTGAAACTCTCAAGCCTGTCTCCTCACTGGATCATTGGGAATATCTCTTACTTCATTAGGTAAGAATAGAAAATATTTATATAAAATATTTTTCATAGTAATTGTTATGTCCAGTTTACTACTTAAGTAAGCTAAAAGCATGAGGCTATTTCTCATAATGGTCTTTATTTTTATATGAAATTAAGAAACACTAAGTATATGGCTTGTCAAGCTGGATACAAAATAGCACCTTTTCTCCCCTCCCCCCTCAAAGAAAGCCATATCACATCCAAATATAAATAGGCAAAAATTAGAAAATTGTATAATTATCAAATTAATATAATTATCAAAATAATATTCTCCAAAGACTATTCCTTTGAACTAAATTGGTTTGGTTGAGTAGAGAACAATAAAGTGTTTGGCTATTTTATAATCATAAATGATTCACAACCTATATAGTTAGCCCTCTAAAGAAGAGGCCAGAAGGTGGAACATTTTATTTTTCCAGGCAAAAGCATTATGAATAACTAATGGTCTTAATATGTACCTCATAATGCAAATAATATTTTACTTGTCTAAAATCTCAGGAAAATGTACAGCCCTTTAAATTGCATTCAGTTCAGTTCAGTAGCTCAGTCGTGTCCGACTCTCCGCGACCCCATGAATCACAGCACGCCAGGCCTCCCTGTCCATCACCAACTCCCAGAGTTCACTCAAACTCATGTCCATCGAGTCGGTGATGCCATTCAGCCATCTCATTCTCTGTCGTCCCCTTCTCCTCCTGTCCCCAATCCCTCCCAGCATCAGAGTCTTTTCCAGTGAGTCAACTCGTCGCATGAGGTGGCCAAAGTATTGGAGTTTCAGTTTTAGCATCAGTCCTTCCAATGAACACCCAGGATTGATCTCCTTTAGAATGGACTGGTTGGATCTCCTTGCAGTCCAAGGGACTCTCAAGAGTCTTCTCCAGCACCACAGTTCAAAAGCATCGATTCTTCAGCCATCAGCTTTCTTCACAGTCCAACTCTCACATCCATACATGACCACGGGAAAAACCATAGCCTTGACTAGATGGACCTTCTTTTTAAAATCATTTAGCTTCAGTTAGGAAAATTTTGTCAGTGGTTACTGCTTGGGACTTAGATGCCACAGCATCTAAAAGGAAACTGGTTTTTTAGAAGCAAATCTTATGTATGAGGTAAATGAACCATGAGACTTCTTCCATGAAATCATCTTGGAAGAATAAATTAGTTCTCTTTGTCAAGGGTCAGAGAGAATGCTGGAAGCTTAGTTGCTTTCATAGTTTATATCTAGCTTAACATCAGCAGGGATGTGGGATAACACTCATTCAGAGTTTCAGATGCATCGAAAGGGTATCTCTAAGATGTGGTACAAGCAAGAGGCTGTGCACGGAGCATGCCCACTGGTTGCCTAAAGTAGTTTGGGGTAGGAATAGAGGAAGAGAGATCTCAGATGCAGCAAGAGGAATGCTCAGGTATGATCCAGATAACCAAAGCCCCTGACTCAAGGGGTTAAAGAGAAGGAGGAGGAAGAGAGGAGTCAGAGAAGGCCAAAGGAAGCATCTGTCTCCTTGATCTGACTGACAACTAACATATCCCTGGTTTCCTTCTTAGTCCCAGAGGGGAGAAGGAGGCAGCTGTGTGGGATCAAGGCATTTGGTCAGACTGCAGCTGTGATACATTCTCCTCTGGAATATCATTCCTGGCTCCAGAGGACAGGATGGGAATAGGTTAGCCAGAATATCAATTTCCTGGATGAAAGAGGAAATGCAGAAGACTCTCTAATCTTAATTTTCTCCTTCAAAAGAGTAGCTGGAAAATTATATATTTCTTTGAAAATAGGCACAAAGGAGAATTAACTCAATTTGCAATCCAGTCTTAATAAAAGGAAGCCCTGTAGCAGCTATACTGTAACACTCAAGATTCAGTTAACCCTTGACTTAGTCTGAAGATGGTTTTCAGGCAATTTCTGTAGCTTGTCTACTTCCATGTTTTCACTGTAATCTGAATATTTGCCTTGATGACTACAATAATCAATTAATTACATTTAAATAGATGATAATTATTCATTACCTTTAATTATCGATTTAAATATCTACTTTCTGGGACTTCCCTGGTGGTCCAGTGGTTAAGACTGTGCTTCCAAAGCAGGGGGCAAGAGTTCAATCCCTAGTCTTGGAACTAAAATCTCACATGCTACACAGCATGGCCAAAAAGTAAAAAAATAAAAACAAACAAACAAAATGTAATTAGATTGTTATATAAAAATAAATATCTACTTTCCCTACCAGAAGAAAAGCATGGTGATAATTTATCTTTTGGCCCTCCACTCCAAAAAGTGCCTTATACTTGGTAGATTCTCAAACATCAGGAAATGCTTGATAGGAATAAATTAACATATACATGACAGTGCTTGAATGAGTGCTTAATTTTATTTTCTTGAATCTATCAAGCTGGAAACAGGATAGAACATGACTGACTAGAAATTAGGAGTCATGAAACTGTAGTGTATCCTTTCTTATTCTTTTTGAGAGTGACTGTTGAACCAGGAGTGGGTTTCCCAGGTGGCTCAGGGGAAAAGAATCTGCCCGCAATGTGGGAGACCTGGGTTCAATCCCTGGGTCAGGAAGATCCCCTGGGGAAGGGAATGGCAACCCACTCCAGTATTCTTGCCTGGAGAATTCTCTGGACAGAGGATCCTGGCAGGCTACAGTCCAAGGAGTTGCAAAGAGTAGAACATGACTGAATGACTGACACACACACATAGAACCAGGAGTAGGTTTCCCAGGTGGCTCAGGGGTAAAGAGTCTGCCTGTCAATGCAGGAGATGCAAGTTTGATCCCTGGGTCAGGCATATCCCCTGGAGAAGGAAATGGCAACCTGTTCCAGTATTCTTGCCTTGAAAAATCTCATGGACAGATGGGCCTGGCAGGATACAGTCCACAGGGTCCCAAACAGCTGGACACAACTGAGCATACACACACAAACACACACACACAAACAATCAGGAAGCTCAAACTTTCCTTAAGTTATTTGGAAAGAGAATTAAATTAAAGGGAAGTTTTAGTATTTCTGAATCCAACTGCCATCAGTGTTAAATTGCCATTTTTAAGAGAAGAGGGAAACATGCATGCCTTTAGCAGAAATGTTTTTTGATGGACTGGGGACTCCATTATATTATACTGGTCATGTGTCAAAACTACGTGTATCACCACTGTCTTGATTCTTACATTTGAGACAGAAATATTAAAAAAGTGTTGGAAGTCAACGAGAATAAATCTTGCAGTTTGGACCCCTGCCACAGGGCAGAAAACAACAAAAAAGGCATGGTATTTTAGGACATCCTGGCCTTTGTCCAACATGATGTTTACCGGATTGCTGAAATTTACTAGCACGACAATACCATTCAACACCGAGACAACTAGAAAAAAAAATACACTTCTTATTTGCCTTTATTTCAGAAATGATTTCCTGGTAATGTCTTAAATGAAGTCTTATTTACTTTAATTAATAACCCAATTTTAAAGAAAATAAAGTTTCCTTTATTGAATTTGGAAGAGCAACTAAATAATTCAGTCTAGCCTTGAAAACAACTGCATTTTAACAGAAGATTTAGAATTCTATTAAAAAATGCTCATTGAAAAATAATTAGATTTAGGAAACCACTTTGTTCCTGTTACTATTCTGAATAAATATTACCTCAAAACTTAGTGACTTAAAAACAATTTTATTTGCTCATAATTTAAGCTACAGAAAATTTGAGCAGGTCTTAGAAGGGCTGCTCTCCCTTGGGGTATCATAGGCATTTGCAGTCAGGTGGCCATGGTTTTCCAGATGGCGCTAGTGGTAAAGAACCCACCTGCCAGTGTAGGAGATATAAGAGATGTGGTTCCATCCCTGGGACAGGAAGATCCCCTGGAGGAGCTCAGA
The DNA here is from genome assembly GCF_049115385.1 of Moschus berezovskii. NCBI lineage: Eukaryota > Metazoa > Chordata > Mammalia > Artiodactyla > Moschidae > Moschus > Moschus berezovskii. The sequence continues at coordinate 25,102,940 of NC_142465.1, read as the reverse complement.
GCAACCCACTCCAGTGTTCTTGCCTGGAGAACCCCATGGACAGAAGAGCCTGGCGGGCTATGGTCCGTACGGTCCCAGAGTCAGATGTGACTTAGCACGCATGCATGTTGGCTGAGGCCGTAACCATGGTGAGGCTGACCCAATCTGGGTCAGCTCAAGACAGGTGCTGCTGTTGCCTGGGAGCTCAGCTATTCTGTCATCTGGAGTGTCTAAGGTGGCCTCACCAGCACGGTGGTCTCAGCGTAGACAGACTCAGCTTACATGACCCCACCCTGTCCCCAGAGCAAACATCCCAGAAGAATTGGGTAGAAACAGCTTTTTCTGACCTAGTTCCAAAAGTCATGCCGTGTCACCTTCAGCACAGCCCCTTAGTTCTCAGAGACATCATAAGGCCACGCCAGATTTGAAGGGGGAGGACGCTGACTCCATCTTTCAATGGGGTTGGACAAGTGTGTATTGAATAAGGATGTGTTGGATCCCGAGTTTCACAACTAAGATCTGGAGCAGCCAAATAAATACATTTTTTTTAAAAGAAGGTATATTTTAAATGGAGGCAGGAGCTAGCCTCACAAAGGTGTGTGTGCACGTATTTATGCATGTCTGATAATTTATATTAAAACTAACCACATTTCCTTATAGGTTTCTGATCTTGACACAGACTAATAAGAAGGTCATCATTGAGTCCGCCTGATCAGCATTTAGGAATCAAAGACTAGCTGATATTTAATGGTCCTTCCCTTTGTGACATTCTAAGAATAGATAGCTAGGATTATTTTCCCTTCGTATTCTTCCTGAGTGAGCTTAGCTAGCACTCTGATGCCTTGTCTAGCCCTTTTCAGTATGTTATTGAGTCTGATGTTAGAACAGTTCTTGTTAGGGATATAAATAGGGATGACAGGAAAAATTAATATCCTGTTGGAAACCAAGAAATAGTCTTTTCATCTGCATTTTGTCACTCCAGTTACATGAGCTTGTTCATGTCACCTAACTTTTTCTAAAAATCATCTGAAAAAATGAAATTTTCATACTGCCTTACCTATTTCATTTGATTGCTGTGAGATTAATGAGGTAACATTTTCATTTTTTATAAATTGTAAAGCTATGTAAATATAAAGTTTTAATAATAGAATACAAATCTGTTCAGCCCCTCAGGTGAATATGAATTTTCTAGCAAGTCAGAGATTGTAGGGTTATGATTTTAATCATTAAGCTGACAGTCTTAACAACTATGCTGCAAAAGCCATAAACCTGATTTTTCTTTATGGTAAATCATCAGGGGAACAATGTATATAATTCACCCCACATAGTTCTTGTTATTATAAAATTCTAGAATAACAACATAATCAAAATGATCAGCCATCCAGATATATCATTTTTGTCCACATCTGAAATGAACCTGTACTTTGGCGCTGAACACTAGAATTCACATTCAACAATGTATAAAAGTAAGCAAAAGCGGGAATTTAGACTTGGACAAAGAAGCCCATGAAGTAATAATAAAATGTAGGCAGTAACTTTTTTCCAAATGAAAGGAAACATGTCTTTTCTTTGTTAAAGAACACTAATTATCAAAGATTTGGCAGAAGTCCGACACTCCTTAATTGTATGAAATTAGCAAACTGACATTTCTGGAAATGGCAATGATCATGAGTGTATACTACAGTTAAATATCCTCCTACAAGGTAGCTGTTCTGTGGTTTGCTGTTTGTCACTGAAAACACTTCATTTCTGTTATTCCTCTGTGAACTATTTCCGTAGTTAGTTCTTAGAATATATTTATGCATGTGCAGAATCACCTGCATTTTGATATTCAAATTTATAACCATAGCTGACCACTGAATTGGAAACTGTAGACTTTTTTCCACTATCATCAGATCAGTGATAATGTGAAAAATTCTTTGGAAAGAAATTAGAAGTTGGTGATTTCAGATACATTTTCTGTAATTTCCAAGGAAATATGAAGATAGAAATATGGTTACCTTGATAATCTACCTTCAGATGCTTATATATAATAAAAATCGAAAAGATATCTTCCCAACCTAGTTATTATATACCCTATTGTGATTTTCCTTTTAATTGAAAACTGTAGACTGAGTTCTTTTTTCCATGAGAATTTGGGCAATTTCTATCTTGTGCCTACTATATCCTCAGGCAGGTCCTGCCTAATAAATTAATGATGTCTAAAAATATTCAATAAGCTTTTATTGAATGAATGAAAGAATGATCTTCAGCACTTCAAGTTTCAGATGATGAAGAGGTTAAAAAGCATTTCTGATTTGTTATACAATCTTAAAATATTAATATGAAAATGATCATATGAATTTGTTAATAAAATATCATCATATTAATATGGGACAAAGCCAATGGAAGAAAGCGAGGCAAAAGGCCTCATAATTTAATATTATCTTCTTTAACATTCATCGTGATAATTTATTTTAAATGCCATACCTTTTGAATAAAAGCAATTTATCCTTATACATCTAGTGAAATGACTATGAAAATGTTTTCTTTAATGCCATAGAACATTTAGTTTTTCAATGTATTTACATTTATAAACTAAAAACTCAGTTATTTAGATCGAAATTTAAAGTCTGAAAGTAATGCTTTGTATAATACATTTTAGAGAAGTTACAATCACAAATTTTATTCATTTTATTCTGATTAATAGTCATAAAATTTATACTGTTTTGTGAATTAAAACTGAAAGAACCATTCTCCCAAAAGTTTGAATAAATTTTCAAGTTGTTGACACAACAGCATGGTTACATATTCACATAATTTTAATTTTATATGTAGATCTGTGACAGTGCTAAGTTTATCAAAAGAATATTTGATGATTTGGTTAAAGTTCTCTACTAAAAGTGTGTTTATATAGAAAGGTGTAGATTTACAAATCACTCCCACTTAACACTTACCAAAGAAATGACTCTCTAAAATAAGAACAATGAAGTGAAACATACTGTGTACTGAGACATTTGAACCATACCTGGCAAAATATTAATTTTTATTTTATGCAAAAGAGTAATTACATGGGTAAATAGTGTCCTCTGTTTATGATTTTTTAAAAATAAATTCTTCGACTTTGTTAGAAAAGGTAAAGCAGATATTTTAAACAACAGTTGATATAATTCCTAGAAGAAGACAAATATGGTAGTGGAAAACTGTCACTGAAATACTAATGTCTTTGTAAACACATTCTTTGTGACTCTGTGGTCATGCGTCCCTTTTTAATGACTGCATGTTGCTTTTCCTCTCCTGCCAGGTCTGGACAAAGTGCCAAAAGACCTTCCTCCTGATACTGCGCTGCTGGACCTGCAGAACAACAAAATAACTGAGATCAAAGATGGAGACTTTAAGAACCTGAAGAACCTTCATGTAAGACTTGCTATTTTCTTGAGCTATAACAAGATCTGACTCAAAGTATTTTTGAAAACAAAATGTAGGTAAGGTCAAGAGTGGTAATCAACAAGCACATAAGTGTTTATTAAATTCTCTTTTTAGGAAGTGATGGAGTAAAGCAGGATATTAACCCCTAAAAGTCAGAGCCAATTTTCTCACATATACCTCTATATAGGCTTCCCAGGTGGCTCAGATGGTAAAGAATCTGCCTGCCAATGCAGGAGACTTGGGTTTGATCCCTGGGCTGGGAAAATCCCCTATGGAAGGAAATGGCAACTCACTCCAGTATTCTTGCCTGGGAAATCCCATGGACAGAAGAGCCTGGCGAGCTGCATTTCATGGGGTCACAAAAGAGTCAAACATGACTGAGAGACTCAGCACCAGCAACAACTCCTATATAGCTTTAGGATTGGCTGTCTAAAAGATACATTATATCTTAATCTTCTCACACTTCATCCATAAAAATCTTTCTCTTTCCAATATCTTTCCAGAATGTATTTCAACAGTGGAACAAAATGGACTGAATCTTAGTTTATTTCATTGTTCTGTTTTCTTTAGGAGGCTCAAGAGACATGAGTTTGATCCCTGGGTTGGGAAAATCCCCTGGAGGAGGGCATGGCAATCCACTCCAGTATTCTTGCTGGAGAATCCCATGGACAGAGGAGCCTGGTGGGCTGACTCTGTCCATGGGGTCACAAAGAGTCAAACGCAACTGAACTATTGAGCATGCACATGCTGAATCCTCATCTGCATCTGTGTGTGTATTCTAATTTTTCACTTCCCTCTAATCTATTATAAGGTAACACAGTCTACCAGTCGGGATTCCAATAGAAAAGTGATGTTATAATCAAGACAGTATCTACTTATCAACCTTCAGACAGCCAAGATAAGAAAAGCAATAAACATTTACCCAGTAGCAGAAAATTTACCAGATTTTAAAAAGAAGCAAAGAATTTTTCCTTGACATTTTAAGATTGCTCATGAAACAGTTAATAAAAATAATAGTACATAATAAAATGACATCTTCAAATTACTGAAGTAATGTAAGCACATACGATATAAGTAGTGAATATTATGGGCACTAATGATGAGAAAAAAAGAGACATGTTCCTCCATCAGGTTACCCAGATAGTGTTTTGAGATAATAAGGGACAAAATGGTCATAGAGGATTAGCAGAATTTTGAAAGGAGAAGAGAGTTTTCTGTGCAAGAGGAAGGAAAGGCAGAAGATAATGAGCAAGAGACAAGAATAGAAGATGGCTAAAGTGAAAGATACAGGCTCCAAAATAGTGGAAGCTAAGGCCTGAGCTGGAGATGAACCCTGGACCAGTGGGATCCTTCTCCACTGACAGGACTCAGGACATGGGACCCTACTCACCTTCCTCTGGTTTTCATGGTATGATTTCACTGGGAGTGAGCTGATGGAGATACCAACAAAGTTTGCTAGTGATTATTTAAGCTAACTATTGAATAAGTTAAAAGAGGCAATAATAAAAAAAAATGAATATATTAGCTTCAATAAACAAAAATATAAAATGCTTCATTTTATTTGCATAAATTAACCCTCAAGCTACTTTGTAAGAAAGGGAAAGTCTCTTGATCTCAACTTCCTGTTTGTTTAAATATTATCTCAAAAGTTTGTTTAAACTCCTCATGCCTTAAATAAGAAATACCTAGCTTCTGTGACCTTCTCACTGAAAATGATGTTTGTAATAATGTGTCCTTTTTTGCCCTATCCCCTCCTAAGTATGTTTTTAGGCAACTTATCATCTTGGCAATCCCTATCTTTCTAATTTAAAGTATGTACTGGAAGAAGAGAGAGAGTTTATTAGAGCCTCTAAACATTTAGAGGATGTTAAACAGTTATTTTTCTTTTACTCTTTAATTCATGATCATTTCTATCCTTGTTATTATGCAAATAAACATCGTAATTTTAGCAAAGAAAGCCACGCTTGAATGAGAAGGGAGAGAAATAAAAGTTTACCAAGGATTAAAATGGAAAGGATTTAAGAGAAAAATGTTGCTTTTTTCCCTCAGTCAGTTCAGTTGCTCGGTCGTGTCTGATTTTGAATTTTTTCAGTTTACAACTGTGCCTCCCTATGAGCAGTATGTACTGCTTGAGAGTAGTTGTATTCTTATAAATAACATAAAAATAAGTAATTATTCTATAAAATAATGGAAAGTTAAACATTATAATCCAGCATTCTATGTATTTCCTTTGAATTAAAGTTTAGTTGTATTCGTGCTCAGTCGTGTCTGATTCTTTGCAATCCCATGGGCTGTAGCCCACCAGGCTCCTCTGTCCATGGAGGAGAGCCAAGAATACTGGAGTGGGTTGCCATTTCCTCCTTCAGGGAATCTTCCCAACCAAGTGATCGAACCCATGTCTCCTGTGTCTTCTGTGCTGACAGGTGGATTCTTTACCATTGAGTCACCTGGGAAATAAATCTAGTAAAAAACTTTTGTTTTAATTTAAAATGAACAAACATTGTCAAGGATTGAATAATAACAAACATTTGTTATTTTTTTGGATTTAATGGATAGTTTGTTTTTTTATTTTGATTGATTGAAAGAGTCTTTAAATTCTACAGTGCTTTAATTTTCAAAAAGCAAAGCACTTGTTTAGTCATTACTATGGGGCTTCTCTCTTGGCTAAGCTGGTAAAGAATCCACCTGCAATGTGGGAGTCCTGAGTTCAATCCCTGGGTTGGGAAGATCCCCTGGAGAAAGGGATCCTGTGGCTACCCACTCCAGTATTCTGGCCTGGAGAATTCTAGGGACTGTATAGTCCATGGGGTCCGCAAAGAGTCAGACACAATTGAGTGACTTTCCCATACACGTACTAAGCACTGTTTCTAATATCTTATATTCATTAACTTATTTAATTCTTATAATTATTCTAATGAAGTAGAAACTCTAGATAGCACCTTAACACAGATGAAGGCACACAGGCACAGTGAGGTTATGCTACTTGCTTATTGTCACACAGCAAATGACAGCCAGAGCTTGAGGTCTAAACTCAGGAGCAGTCTGGCTCAAGTCTGTGCGTTTATAATGGCCTGTAAATATGATAATAACAATAAAATTCCTTAAAACAACCCCTGGTACAGTATGAGCCCTACATTAGTGGCTTTGGGGAAAGTTGAACATACTATTAAGTTGGGTTTCAACATTTTTTCTTTCATCTTTATTGAAATATAATTAATCTACAGTACTATATATCTTCACCAGGGATACCCTGGTGACTCAGCCAGTAAAGAATATGCCTGCCATGCAGGAGACCTCAGTTCGATCCCTGGGTTGGGAGGATCCCCTGGAGAAGGAAATAGCAACCCACTTCACTATTCTTGCCTGATAAATCCATGGACAGAGGAACCGCTGCAGTCCACAGGGTTGCAGTGAGCGACTAACACTTTCACTTTCATACAATTTCAAGGAGTACAGCATAATAACTTGGCATACATATATTGTGAAGTGATTACCATTGCATGTTTGATTAATATCTATCATCTCATATAAATATTAAAAAAGAAGAAGAACAAATGTTTTCTTTGTGATGAGAACTTTTAGGATTCAGTCTCTTAGCAATATTCAGGCATACCATACAGCCCTGTTCACTAGAGGCATCATTTTTTACATTACATTCCTGGTGCTTACTGATCTTAAAACTGGAAGTATGTGCCTTTTGACTACTTTCTTTGATGAAGGTGGCGAAAATGCTTTTACTTGGACCCTATTTCTATTCCCAGTCACTTTTTTATCACCTTTCCCTACCTACCAGGCTACATCACTTTTTCTTTAGTTACACAGAAGTAGGTAGTTCTGCTTTTATGAGACTGTGCTTCACTTTTAGGTTAAATGGCACTCAGGGCATTTTCTGATCCTCAAGCAACAGTGTCCCTCCTAATTCAGCTTCTCTCAGCCTGTTATCTAAATAATGATAGTCCATTTCTGCTTGTCTTTTCTTCTTTTCATCAGCTGATCTCCTGAACAATATATGTGGTTTACTTTTGACTCTTTCTCTGGCTTATCTGGGCTTTGTCATTAGTCAATGTAATTAGTCCATTTTTTTCCATATCAACATTTGCCATATAATTTTATAAACTATGCTTTCTTAAATACCTATCGCTGTGTATAAAACTAATGTTAGCCATTCTCAGCAGTACTATATATACATAAGTGACTTTTTTCACACGTGGATCTGTTTTACAGGAAACTCTAATTTATACAGGTCTTGGAAAAGAATCTGCCTACAATGCAAGAAACTTGGGTTCAATTCCTGGGTCAGGAAGATTCCCTGGATAAGGGAATGGCAGCCCACTCCAGTCTTGCCTGAAGAATCCCATGGACAGAAGAGCCTGGAGGGCTATAGTCCATGGGGTCACAAAGACTCAGACACAACTGAACAACTAACACTTCACTTTATATCATGATGATCAAAATTTGTAGTTTGTTTATTTTTCAGTGGAGATTCTTTTTGCTGGACTAGACCTTTTCTACAAACAATGCTATTTGAAAGTTGCTTTGCAAGGAAGCAGTATGTATACATGATTGATTTTTTTAGTCCTCACAGCAAGCACCTGTAGGTGTTATTATTACTTCTGCTTTACTGAAGAAATAACTGGGGACAAATGTCACACCACCTCCAAATTATAGCAGCAGTTATTACTATAGCATACTCACCAGTAGAGACATTTCTAGTTATTATCTAGTAAAAGAAGTAATATTTTATTACCTGAAATGGCAGGTAATACATCAGCAGGCTGACTCTTCCTAATAGGTTTCAACATTCAACATAAAATAAAACACATTTTTCAGACCAGGTTTAATGCATTTAATTATATCAGCCTTTCAGAATTTCCTTCCATGGATGGCAATTAAGGATGTCTTGTGTTTACAATTAAGCATCCACCATTTTGACTGTTTAATAATGCAAGTCCTCTCTTCTTTCCTCTAGCTCTGGCTTTTACTGATTTTTCTGGACATTTTGCTTATTAATATCAATTTCCTAAGACTTTAATTTTCATGTTTTTTTTTTAACTTTCTGTAATAGTTACTGAAATTTCCTAGGATTTTATTTTAATCAAACTATTCACCTGTGAGAATTAGTTAAAAAGATTATTAACTTATTATTTGTAATAAGTTTTAATTAAATAATGTGAACTCCATGAGAATGTACATGGGTTATTAAACTAGCTATTACCTTCCAAAAATAGTCTTACATTTTTGAGATGGAAAGTCCCCACTGTTCTGTTCCTCTTGTTCCTTTCTTGCCCCTTTGCATTTTCACATGTGCTTAAAAACAAACCACAATTGAAAATAAAAATTTCTCGCTGCTGCTGAGTTGCTTCAGTCGTGTCCTACTCTGTGTGACTCCATAGACGGCAGCCCACCAGGCTTCCCCGTCCCTGGGGTTCTCCAGGCAAGAACACTGGAGTGGGTTGCCACTTCTTTCTCCAATGCATGAAAGTAAAAAGTGAAAATGAAGTCGCTCAGTCGTGTCCGACTCTTTGCAACCCCATGGACTGCAGCCTACCAGGCTCCACCATCCATGGGATTTTCTAGGCAAAAGTTTTTTAGATCTTGATAAAATTATCCTAAATTCCTTATGATAAGTCAACAAGCTGACATAATGCAGTGTGGTTCTGTATACAGATGGATCATCGGAAGATAACTGAGGTAGTCCAAAAGTAGGTGTAGCAGTATCTATAGTATAATAATAATGGATTACAAGTAATTTCCTATATTAGGAGAATTTAGAAACACACATTTTAAAATTATAAAAAATTAAACATATTTGACTACATAAAACCATTATGTGCAAAATGAGCAAAAACAGAAGAAAAATATAATGCATCCATAAATCATTTATTAAAATGCATTAAACATTAAGAAAAATGAGAAGTTTTGTGACCAAGCAATCCTTTCCTCCAAAAAATAAATGGTAGCAAAATAAAAGGAAATTTCTTTAACCTCTCAAGAGACAAGGAAATGCAAAGTAAAGCAATGAGCTACAACATAATGTGTTGATTTGCAAACTTTTGGAAAATGATTATATCAAATTCTGCGAGGCTGCGAGATAATTTTACTCTCTTGCATTGTTGGTGATGGTATAAGTTAGTGCCACCATTTTGTAGTGGATTGCATGACAACAGCCAATGAAGATGGTTGAAAAGCTGATTGGAGAATGGATGTCTATAGCACTAGATTCTTTCCAGATCACTGTAGTGATTTCAATATTTTGGAGAATTTATTGTTTAAAAATTAAATATCTATATCTCTCTGTGTATAATCTGCATTTTATCAAATTTCTCTCCCCTTTTCTACTGAGTTCAGGTTTCATGTGCTTTTCAAGTAATAAGATCAGTTTAATTTTTTTTCAAGTGCTTCTAATTTTGCAGATTTCTCTGCTAGTCCCATAAATGGAATGAAATCACACACTTGCTTGACATACGTATTTTATGTGTGGAAGGTTCTGGAATTAAGATGTTACTTTTGTTCACTATCTACAGACACTGATTCTCATCAACAACAAAATTAGCAAAATCAGCCCTGGGGCATTTGCTCCTTTGGTGAAATTGGAACGACTTTATCTTTCCAAGAATCAACTGAAGGAATTGCCAGAGAAAATGCCCAAAACTCTTCAGGAGCTGCGTGTCCATGAGAACGAGATCACCAAAGTGCGAAAGTCTGTGTTCAATGGATTGAACCAGATGATTGTCGTAGGTACAGATATTCTTATAGCTCTAAAACCAGGATTCAAGGTTCACCTTATGAGATTGCAAGTAAGCTTTAGCTACAGGAAGGTAAATTAGCTAGATATTACAGCTCTTAAAGCATGTAGAAATAATAGTAGCTGGGCCAGGAGAAATGGGTATTGAATCTGTGCCTTACAAAATTTTTATTCTTGAACTTGAGGATCTGAAAATGTAGGAAGAAGTCTCTAGGGCTGATGCTATACTACCTACTGCAGGCCTAAGATGCAGGGTGGAGTTAAGCTGGGCTTAGAGATATTTGGAGAATACTTTTACATTGTGGGGATTTATTCTAGTCTGAACATCTATAAATCATTTGCTTTAAATAATGTGTTCTCATGTTTTTCTCTATGTGTGGTAAAATATTGGTCATAATTGGTTTACAAAATGATAGATTCATATTATTTAACAGTGTTTTAATATATCTTAGTAATTGCCCCATAACAAGTGTGATTTATAAACACTTTTGTTGATTTCTAGGTAAACCTGTGTGTGGACCTTAAATAATTTTGTTGTTATTGTTTTTCATATGATGATTTTTTCCTAAAGCATTTTTATTGTTGTTATTGTTTTTGGTTGTTTTAATAAGGGAAACCTTTACCACATTTTTGCCATCCCTTTGAGACACAAGCCCTTTGATTTCTCTTGTATTTTCAGTCAAGTTGTTATTGATCCAAATTTTTTCTTATTGAGCAGACACTACTCTGGCTTGAAATTTCCTCAGGTTGTCCTCTAAAAGTTTTGCACTTATTGCATTTGTAGAACTTGGCACCAACCCACTGAAGAGCTCAGGCATTGAAAATGGAGCCTTCCAGGGAATGAAGAAGCTCTCCTACATCCGTATTGCTGACACTAATATAACCACTATCCCTCAAGGTGATGAAAATTCTTTTTCTTTTTTTTATATTTTGTTCTTTTGATATTCTTTTTTTAAAATTAATTTATTTATTTTAATTGGAAGCTAATTACTTTACAATTTTGTAGTGGTTTTTGCCATACATTAACTTGAATCAGCATGGGTCTCCAAAGCAATTTGAATATCTAAATCCAAAGGCTTTGACACTAAAAAAGAAATGGCTTTGAAAATTTGAATGGTGACTCAAGTGTCCAACATTATTTCTTGTAAATTCTCTATCCTTTGAAGTGTTCCAGTGAAACTAGCTGGCCACTGGGCCATCCAGGCTGACTGTAGAGACGGCTAGACTCTTTCAGCTATAAAGATACTTACACCTAATGTCAGATGCAAGTTAACACACAATGATTTTATATTATAGAATTGTGATATCATAAAGAAAAAAATTATAGTTATTTAAAAAATAGACTGCTTTTGTAGTACTTTGTTTTAAAAAATGATACCATGGAAGAACGTCTGAAATTGATCCAATTTTTACTTTAAGTCTCTAATCCCTTAGTGAATTCCATTGCATTTTAGGACATTCTAGTCATTACTATCTAAATAACAGGATCCACAATGGTCATGCTCTTTTAAGAGTGGCGGTTATATGTTGTAAAGAGTGTGGATTTTGGAGTCCGCTTGAGTTCAGACTGTCACTAATTGGTTCTACGATCTTGGACAAGTTATTCAACATCTATGACACATTTGTAAATTTTGTAAAGTGGTAATAATATTAGTATCCACTTCACTGGATTATTTTTAAATTAAATAAATAGAAAAATATCTGGCCTGTAAATAAGTAGTGGGTTACTGTTAACTTCTATTATTCATTAAAAGTATTTTAAATACTCATTTAGCTTAGGCAAAGTATAAGCATGGAGACAGGGCAGTGAATAGGATATAGGCCTGCCTTCAAGAAGCTTATTGCCTAAAGCAAAGCCAGACAAGTAAACAGCAGTCATCACACGGTCACAGGGATAAGCTCACCATTCTAAGGTTTAGTCAGGAGAGGCTTTTAAGCCAACGAATCAGCAAAAATAAGTTTCTCAAATTTTCACATTTTCCTGCTCCCAGGTATTTCAGTCACACAAAACCACTTCCGTATTCTCAAATTTTCTCCTCAATCTGGCCTTTCCTCAGTTTAGATGTCTTGTTCTTGAATTGAAACAAAATATAGGTACTTGCCCACAGAAAACAATTCTCCTTTATTGTGCTTCTACTGAAATTTCAGGTCTAGAGAGTACTTAGTCCATGGGGTGGTTCTTCCTACCCCTTGCCCTCGCTATAGTATTTTTGCTGCCAAGCATTTTTGATACCCGTTGATAGCAACTACTGATAGATGATAGATAGATGATAGACCAATAGACAGATGATAGACTGATGGATGAGGGGAGATTGATTCATAGTTCACAAAGTACTTTCATACTGAGTCTCTGACTTGCTACATGGTAATAGGTAATTTTTACATCACCAGGGCAGGGATTTTATGTTTGTAAATATATTTTAATTTACATTTACAATAGTACATTTTATTATACATATATATATATATATGAATATATATATATTCTCTAAAACCTTAGAGCCATAGGAGGTAAAATAAAGTAGCTAAAATTTAAAGTCCAGGTATTTTTTTATTACTTCATGTTACCAGATGGCTTGAATTAAAGCACATTCTTTGATTTTGCTGTCCTAATTACATCTCCTAAATATATCTCAATAACACATTTCATCACCTAGTGATCAGTTTTCCTTGATTTCTTATATCTAATTATTACTATGCTAGGTGCCCTTTTCTCATCTTTTCTACTTGCTTTGATTTACTAAACTCTTAATAGTATTAAAATCATAATAACTCAGTTTTATTAAGCACTTGTGCCAAATGATTTTCATGAATTCTGTTGTATTATGCCAAATGCTTTTCTTGGCTTCTGTTATATGAATCTCAAAACAACCCTTTTAAGTAATATTATCACACCTGTCTTATAATTGAGGAAAACAAATCTGAAAGACATAAAGTAACCAAAGTGACCAAAGCCTCCAAGCTAGGCAGTGGCCTAGCTGGGTTGTGCTGGGCTGATGCCGTAGCTCATGTGTTTGACCGTTTCATTCTGCTGTCATCTTAAGTCCTTCTTCCTGTGCATATCTATACCCATGTCATGTAAGAGTCTGCCTTTCCTAGACTGGTACCCTTACGCTTGAACGTAGCCTCTTTCCAGGAGTCTTAATTTCCACATGTAATCTCTGATCACTGAGGAACATCAAAAGGCAGTGGAGTAGAGTAGAGAGATTTTAAGTTCACACTGTGAAGTTAGACCTTCCTGGGTGAGAGGACTGACTCAGTCATTTAGTTGTCCTGTGACTTCAGGCTTATTATTCCCCATTTCTAAAACCTCAGTTTTGCTACCTATAAAATGGTGGTATTAGTAACACTTCTTGTAGGATATTTGTGAGGATTAATAGATATAAATAAGACTTGTACATACACAGTATCTGGCCCAAAGTAAGCTCTCAATATATTTTATCTTAAAAATGGAAGAGGAAAAGAAAAAAACAGTAACAGGTGTAGAATCTTTGGCTAAACGCTCCTGTGGCAGAGGCTAATGATGTTCTTTATAAATTTGGATCTCTCTATCCTCCTATTGCAAGCTTCTCTTTCACAGTGAAACTTACCATAACTTTCCTTTTGGGAAACTGATGTCCCCAAAGGGAAGACACTTAGAAATGAGGTAAGAATGAGGGATGTGATGATGATTGTTGTTCCAGAGACACTACATGTTTTAAAACACCTTTTCATAGTGACGGGGAGAAAGGATGTACATTCACTGCTTTGCTATTTATGAGAGTATTTTTAAAAAATGCACATTTATTTATTCTGAGACTAAAGTGATTGAAATCCCTTAGTCCTTATTGACTGTAATTTCCTGACATCTATTTGCAAGAATCATGCCACTGTTATTTCATTTTCTTCAGTGAAAAGCATGTTATTCTCTTTGGCCATCTGGGAGCATTCCAAAGTCCCCACTTAGTAGCTAGATAACCTACAAAATGGGAAACTGTGAATCTCTGTTTCTTTATCAATGAAACAGAAATAATGAAAAATAATTTATATATTGAAAAAACTTACATGAGCTAGATTAGGAAAATGCTAATCTCAGTGTTCAGCACATAACAGACAGTTAGTAAAGCAGAAGTTCCTTTCTCTGGAATCTCCCACACAAATCATACTACTGTTAAGAAAATAATAGTCATTTTCAAATAAAATATGGAATAAACTTTTACATTACATAGAATGTTTTGACTGAGTTCAGTGGGATGTAATGAAAATTTCAAGCCAAACATAACCTGTGATTTTCCAATTTTATTCATTAGAGACAAACAACCAACCCTATCTGCTAAGCAGATGTTAGTTCTCCATGTAACCAATTTGCTATTTTCTTTGTAGTTGTTGCTGTTCTTGTAAATGGAACAATATGTAGTTTTTTTAAAACTGTCTAAAAACGTAATAGATCCTCAGATGGCAAGAAGAAATGAAAATATAGTATTTAAACTTTTGTACTTACATTACTGCATTTTTATTTTTTTATTTTTTTAAATTGGAGGCTAATTACTTTACAACATTATATTGGTTGGTTTTGCCATACATTGACATGAACCTGCCCCGGGTGTACATGAGTTCCCCCTCCTGAATACCCCCCACCTCCCTCCTCCCCTTATCCTCCCTCTGGGTCATCCCTGTGCACCAGCCCCGAGCATCCTGTATCATGCATCGAACCTAGACTGGTGATTCATTTCACATATGATAATATACATGTTTCAATGCCATTCTCCCAAATCATCCCACCCTCGCCCTCTCCCACAGAGTCCCAAAGACTGTTCTATACACCTGTGTCTCTTTTGCTGTCCCATATACAGGGTTATCATTTCCATCTTTCTAAATTCCATATATATGTGTTAGTATACTGTATTGGTGTTTTTCTTTCTGGCTTACTTCACTCTGTATAATAGGCTCCAGTTTCATCCACCTCATTAGAACTGATTCAAATGCATTCTTTTTAATGGCTGAATAATACTCCATTGTGTATATGTACCAAAACTTTCTTATCCATTCGTCTGCAGATGGACATCTAGGTTGCTTCCATGTCCTGGCTGTTATAAACAGTGCTGCAATGAACACTGGAGTACATGTGTCTCTTTCAATTCTGGTTTCCTCGGTGTTTATGCCCAGGAGTGTGATTGCTGGATCATATGGCAGTTCTATTTCCAGTTTTTTGAGGAATCTCCACACTGTTCTCCATAGTGGCTATACTAGATTGCATTCCCACCAACAGTGTAAGAGAGTTCCCTTCTCTCCACACCCTCTCCAGCATTTATTGCATGTAGACTTTTGGATAGCAGCCATTCTGACTGGTGTGAAATGGTATCTCATTGTGGTTTTGATTTGCATTTCTCTGATTATGAGGGATGTTGAGCATTTTTTTTTGTGTTTGTTAGCCATTTGTATGTCTTCTCTGGAGAAATGTCTGTTTAGATCTTTGGCCCATTTTTTGATTGGGTCGTTTATTTTTCTGGAATTGAGCTGAAGGAGCTGCTTGTATATTTTGGAGCTTAATTCTTTGTCAGTTGTTTCATTTGCTATCATTTTCTCCCATTTTAAGGCTGTCTTTTCACCTTGCTTATAGTTTCCTTTGCTGTGCAGAAGCTTTTAATTTTAATTAGGTCCCATTTGATTATTTTTGCTTTTATTTCCAATATTCTGGGAGGTGGGTCATGGAGGATCCTGCTGTGATTTATGTCAGAGTGTTTTGCCTACGTTCTCCTCTAGGAGTTTTATAGTTTCTGGTCTTACATTTAGCTCTCTATTCCATTTTGAGTTTATTTTTGTGTATGGTGTTAGGAAGTGTTCTAGTTTCATTCTTTTACAAGTGGCTGACCAGTTTTCCCAGCACCACTTGTTAAAGATACTGTTTTTTTCTCCATTTTATATTCTTGCCTCCCTTGTCAAAGATAAGGTGTCCATAGGTGCGTGGATTTATCTCTGGGCTTTCTATTTTGTTCTATTGGTCTATATTTCTGTCTTTATGCCAGTACCATACTGTCTTGATGACCATGGCTTTGTAGTAGAGCCAGAAGTCCGGCAGGTTAATTCCCCCAGTTCCATTCTTCTTTCTCAAGATTGCTTTGGCTATTCGAGGTTTTTTGTATTTCCATACAAATTGTGAGATTATTTGTTCTAGCTCTGTCTGGATAGTACCTCGTGAATGGCTATGACCTCTAAAAATGTAGTAATGAATGTAACCTGATTCTGGGAGGGATTGGGGGCAGGAGGAGACGGGGACCACAGAGGATGAGATGGATGGATGGCATCACTGACTCGATGGACATGAGTTTGAGTGAATTCCGGGAATTGGTGTTGGACAGGGAGGCCTGGCGTGCTGTGATTCATGGGGTCGCAAAGAGTCGGACGTGACTGAGTGATTGAACTGAACTGAACTGAACTGAAGCTCTTTCTACACATCATGTTACAGAAACATTTGATTTTTTATGGAAAAATTGATTAAAACTAAAGCCAGCACAGTATATAAGTGTTAGTTAATAATGAATCTCAGTAAGGAAATACATGATTAAGTGTGTTTATAGGTTGAACTTATCCATAATTACTTATTTATACTTCAAATGCCAAAAGCTTAATTTTAGAGTCATTATCCTTTGTCAATGGCAGTGTGAGCCCCTTAACAAAGGTATGAGAAACTAATGAGATTCAAAGTTTGACTCCACTTCTGCAACTGTATTGACAGTGTCTAGGACAAAAATCTACTTCATGATAATCTATTCCATAGCAAACACAGTTTGTTAAAATCAGTTTAGGAGAAAAGTAGAAATGGCTTATACTACTTCCGAAAACATGTATTATTGTAAAAGGGATGAAGGAAAAAGATGAAAAGCGAAAGTGATGAATAAGATGCAAAGCAAATCCTTTGAAATTGAATGTCATTTGGAAAATTGATGACATGTGTCTGCATTAAGTCTTCATACATTCTCTAATTATATTTCTCTGCTAATTTAACTTCCTGTATTTCCATATTGCAGGTCTTCCTCCTTCCCTTACTGAGTTACATCTCGATGGCAACAAAATCACCAAAGTTGATGCAGCTAGCCTGAAAGGACTGAATAATTTGGCTAAGTAATAACGTTATTTCATAATATTGTATCAGTGAAATGGATCAGTATATTAGTGCCTATACGCTTGGAATTAGAAACATGATGATTGATTTTTTGCCAGTACCACAATTTTTGTTTTTGTTACTAATAACCACAAACTTCAGCTTTGCTGAATTATTAAAAAAAAAAAAACTAATGAAATAGTGTACTTATCATAAGTCCACTAATATCAGCCTTATATTTTATGAATACCATACTGTTTTTAGATTAAGATATATCATATGTACCAAGTATTTGATTAAATCCATATTCTCATTCAATATATTCTAACTTGATTGTATCAAACAGAAGTCTAAGTAATTATAACATAGTATTCAGACTTTGAAAATGTATTAAAATGAAAGCTAGCAGGACATGAAAATATTGGGCATCTTACAGCATGTATTAGAATATATATCATGTGATTTTCTAACTCCTGTTCTCTGAAGAGTTGAAAATGTCTCTCTGGACATTAAATATACTCACAAAATTTTTTTTCTGACCCTTCTAAACTTTTTTTCCTTATAGATGATCATTAATGCCCATTCTGCTTTCTAACCTAATTTCAATTTTGTTTATATTTGTAATCTGGTGAAGCAGTAAAAAAAGAGTGTTGGCAGACCCTTTCAACTGTCTTCATGAACTGCTAAGCTGCTGAGTCACTTCAGTTGTGTCCAACTCTGTGTGACCCTATAGATGGAAGCCCACCAGGCTCCCCCTTCCCTGGGATTCTCCAGGCAAGAACACTGGAGTGGGTTGCCATTTCCTTCTCCAATGTGTGAAAGTGAAAAGTGAAAGTGAAGTCGCTCAGTCGTGTCCAACCCTTAGTGACCCCACGGACTGCAGCCTACCAGGCTCCTCCATCCATGGGATTTTCTAGGCAAGAGTACTGGAGTGGCTCGCCATTGCCTTCTCCGGTCTTCATGAACAGTCTGCTCCTAATTCACATGTACTGCTGAATGTCCTTGCTGAGAAGCATAGTGTTATGCCAAGTTGGCTCACTCCTTTTTTTTGCATATAAATTTCATCGTGGATATATAAATACAAAGCATATCATTTATCTTTGAGAAATACATAAAAGCAGATGCTTATATAATGCTGTTTTCCTGTTTCTCTGGGTATGCCCCAGTGACCCAAGGGAGTGTAGGGATGAAGGTGGTATATGCATGTGACTGTAGCTGCAATATATAACCCTGGTGCCTCAAATGATAAGAAACCCATTATCTAAAGCAATTTTAATTAGTCTCTAATGGAGAAAATAATATTCAAAATAGTGTTACCTACCTTTCTATGTTGATTAAGCCTCTCTAGCTAGAGAGACGGAGAAGGCAATGGCAAGCCACTCCAGTACTCTTGCCTGGAGAATCCCATGGATGGAGGAGTCTGGTGGGCTGCAGTCCATGGGGTCGCTAGGAGTTGGACACGACTGAGCGACTTCACTTTCACTTTTCACTGTCACACATTGGAGAAGGAAATGGCAACCCACTCCAGTGTTCTTGCCTGGAGAATCGCAGGGATGGGGCAGCCTGGTGGGCTTCCGTCTATGGGGTCACACAGAGTCGGACACGACTGAAATGACTTAGCAGCAGCAGCAGCAGCTAGAGAGAAATGTAAGAAGATAAGTTGCATTTCTCACTGTGTAGAAGTGTCTTTGAAAGAAAGTGAAGTCACTCAGTTGTGTCTTACTCTTTGTGACCCCACAGACTGTGGAGCCTATCAGCTCCACAATCCATGGTATTTTCCAGGTAAGAATACTAGAATGGGTTGCCATTTCCTTCTCCAGGGGATCTTCGCGACCCCTCTCCAGGGTTCAAACCTGGGTCTCCAAAATTGTAGGCAGATGCTTTACTGTCTGAGCTACCAGGGAAACCTTCAGTGCAGTTTAGTCACTCAGTGGTGTCCGACTGTGTGCGACCCCATGAACCACAGCATGCCAGGCCTCCCTGTCCATCACCAACTCCTGGAGTTCACTCAAACCCATGTCCATAGAGTCGGTGATGCCATCCAGTCATCTCATTCTCTGTCGTCCCCTTCTCCTCCTGCCCCCAATCCCTCCCAGCATCAGACGCTTTTCCAGTGAGTCAACTTGTCGCATGAGGTGGCCAAAGTATTGGAGTTCCAGCTTTAGCATCAGTCCTTCCAATGAACACCCAGGACTGATCTCCTTTAGAATGGACTGGCTGGGTCTTCTTGCAGTCCGAGGGACTCTCAAGAGTCTTCTCCAACACCACAGTTCAAAAGCATCAATTCTTCGGCGATCAGCTTTTTTCACAGTCCGACTCTCACATCCATACATGACCACGGGAAAAACCATAGCCTTGACTAGACAGATCTTGGTTGGCAAAGTAATGTCTCTGCTTTTTAATATGCTATCTAGGTTGGTCATAACTTTCCTTCCAAGAAGTAAGCGTCTTTTAATTTCATGGCTGCAATTAGCATCCACAGTGATTTTGGAGTCCAAAAAAATAAAGTCTGACACTGTTTCCCCATCTATTTCCCATGAAGTTATTGGACCAGATGCCATGATCTTAGCTTTCTGAATGTTGAGCTTGAAGCCAACTTTTTCACTCTCCTCTTTCACTTTCCTCAAGAGGCTTTTTAGTTCCTCTTCACTTTCTGGCATAAGGGTGGTGTTATCTGCATATCTGAGGTTATTGATATTTCTCCTGGCAATCTTGATTCCAGCCTGTGCTTCTTCCAGCCCAGCGTTCCTCATGATGTACTCTGCATATAAGTTAAGTAAGCAGGGTGACAATATACAACCTTGACGTACTCCTTTTCCTGTTTGGAACCAGCCTGTTGTTTCATGTCCATTTAGGACAGGTATTATTGGATTATTATCAGTAGTATTAGGAGGAGTATAAGTAGCAGGAATTGGCAATAGTATAAAATTCTAAATGTGGTAAATCATTAATAGTATTTTGCCATTTTAGAAAAGTAAGTTTATTTTGTACTGAAAGTGGTATGGAGACTTTAAGATTCCACACTTTAAAATTAACATCACATACTTTTTATCAAACAGAAGCACAAAGAGCTAATAAACTTTGAGAAGGACAATAGAAATGAAGATTTTTGTTTAAAAGGATTTTGAATTCCAGTCTTTAAATAAAAGTAAACTGCCTCACTTGCCAAGCAAACTTTCTCAATTCTTGAATTGATTAAATATATTTCTCTTCGGAATCAAGTTCAGAAAAATCTGTCTTGTAAAGCATCAAATCCTTATGTTGTTTGCTCCTCCCTGATTCTGGAACATGAGAGGTACATTGATGCTGAAAATCAAAACTGTGAAAAGGAGAAAAAAGCAGCCACAAATCTCAGAACATTGTTGCAGGGCAAATATTCCAATTAGTTATTAGGAACAAGTAAAGAGAAAATCTTGTATGTCCCTCTGCAAGAATATAAGTGGTTTTCAGGCAAACTTCCCTTTTCGTATTAAGCATATATACCATATTCTGTCCTAATAGTTGGAATTTTCTTTGATGGAAAGAATCATGGTTTTTGAGCCATGTCTCCTCTGCTTTCACAAGCCTAGAACAAGTCTTTAACGTAATAGATTCTAAAAAACATTTGAGGAGTGAGCATAAATTGATCGTTGAAAATGTAGTTTCCTTCAGTTAGATTATTAGGAAAGAGTCGGACGTGACTGAGCGACTGAACTGAACTGAAGAAATGTATTAGTCCAAATTGGATATGGGACTTGGAGTGCTATAGGAACTGGGAGTCAAGGTTCTGAAATCGAAAAGAAAGATAAGAAACAGATGCAAGTTTAAGACTGAGGGAAAGACCAAATATAATGAGACAAGTTACCAGGCTGATAATCAACAAGTAAGGCAAACCACCTGTGTTATTAATAGCCTAAAATCAGCACACTTTAATTTCAGTTATTTCAAATACTAAGGCATGATGAAAATTGGAAGACTTTGGTTACCTAAAGTGAAAGTCTCTCAGTTGTGTCCGACTCTTTGCGGATCCCATGGACTATACAGTTCATGGACTTCCCCAGGCCAGAATACTGGAGTGATAGCAGTTCCCTTCTCTAGGGGATCTTCCCAACCCAGGGACAGAACCCAGGTCTCCCATATTGCAGGCAGATTCTTTACTAGCTTAGCCACCAGGGAAGCCCTAAGCCAAAATCTAAATCCCAAAAGGGCTCAAAAATCTCAACTCACTGAAGGCAAGCAGGAATCATTCTTCAAAAAGGGCCAAGTCTTTTTCACTAAATTTGAAGGAATTCAAGAGATTCTTCTGCTCTCTCTCCCTTTGAGCTTTCTGGTTCTCTTCCACCACTTTATTGCCTCATCTATCTCTGCCCTTTTGGATTGACAGCACCCCGGTTCTGACAGATACTTATTCCGAGAATGTTGGGTACAGTGGTTCTGTCTTCAAGTCAGCTTCTTCTGAGTTTTGAATCTGACTTACTATGAGGGAGGGCTTCCATGGTGGCTCAGCGGTAAAGAATCTGCTTGCAAAGCAGGAGCCGCGGGTTTGAACCCTGGGTCTTGAAGATCCCCTGGAGAAGGACATGGCAACCCACTCTAGTATTTTTGCTGGAGAGTCCCATATACAGAAGAGACGGGCAGGCTCCAGTCTATAGGCTCATAGAGAGTTGAACATGACTGAAGTGACCTAGCATGCGCTGTGAAGGAACATCGAAGCTGCAGACTCTCACTTGTTACACATTTAATTAAAAAAATACAACCCAGAACCTTGAGTGGCATTGTATAAGAAATGGAAGAGGGGGCAAGATCAGGGTCAGAGATCAGGGCTCTCGGGGTCATAGCTCAGAGATCAGAGTCAGAAGCCAGGAATATTGACACCCGGCATATTCTGACAGTAACAGATTGTTATTGATAGACTCTTTCAAACACATATTCTGCTAAGCTTTCTGGCAGGTAGATTTATTGACATTACAAACTTTCACTTTTTATTTACAACAAATAAATTTGTACAATAAATATACAATTGCTTGATTTACAATGTGACCAAGATAGTAATAGTGTCCCTTTCATTTTACCTCAGTTGAGTTAATTGCATTCATTATACAATCAACTCTTGATCACATCAAGCTCTGTGTTAGTACTGGTATACAAGACAGTCACTTTTCTCAATGCAAGACACACAAGTACACAGTCCCTTGAGTGTTACAAGAGGGTGTCAACAGGATGCTATAGGAGCATTCACTAGGGGTAGACTGTATCTGAGATGAAACCTTAAGAACAAATGGGCTCTATCCAAGCTCAGATAGTTTGGAAAAAATCACACTAGGCAGAGGTAACAGTAAGTACAAAAACAAAACAAAAAAATTCCTTTCCTATTGTAAGAAGGCATCCACGTGCAGTGGATCCATTCATTTCTGTTTTCTGTTGCAGGTTGGGACTGAGTTTCAACAGCATCTCTGCTGTTGACAATGGCTCTTTGGCCAACACTCCTCATTTGAGGGAACTTCATTTGAACAACAACAAGCTTATCAAAGTGCCCGGTGGGCTGGCCGATCATAAGTACATCCAGGTAATATAAAGCCACTAACTATTATGAGGAATATCTAGAGAGCAAACCATCCCTACTGGGATGCCTGGAGGCAGGAAGTTCTGCTTATAAATGTTTTTACAGAGAGATATTTTTGATGTTTCTACATCAATATTCATTCTGGTTCTGTAAGATATATAGGTTTAAATTAGTATTAATTTTTTAGAAATTAGGACTACTACCTTGATTTTACTATAATACTTGCTTTCAGAATGTAAATTCTTTTTAGTTTCAAGTCACAGATCAGTGTAACAAATACATAGTGGTTAGATATCATCTGTAATCTATAGATATGAAATAAAATAGTAGTTTTAACTTTGAGTTTCAACAGACAACTTGTAGAAGTTTCAACAGACATCTTTACATAGCAGTGTGACCAAATTAACTTCATATAAATTATCAGTTATCATGTATTCTTAAAGATAAGAAGATATGGTTCAGTGGTTCACTATGCTAATAGAGCTTTACAGTTCATAAATCTATAAATGTAAGTTATACTTATTACTTTAAGTAGTCATAGTGATTTCATATATAACAATATAAGATTTCCATTGTTATCTTGAGGAAATTAAACAAATATGTTATTTAAATTATGTATTTTAAAAAGATTATATATACTAAAAGCTCAATATATAGTGTGTCTTACTGTGGTCACAGAGAAAAGAATTACCAAACATGCCATTTTGAAATCTTTGTTGAATATCAGCAAATTTCATGGACATTTACACAGGGCCCCACATTCAAAAGGACCTTACTCTTAGTTTCCCATTTCTAATTGGTATCCATGTCCTCATATTTCCTGCATTTCTAGAGGGGTTTCACCTACTCTACTTTTTTTTCTATATCCATACAGTCCCAATATTTTTAGTAAAATTATGTAATTATCCCACTATCACCACAATCTAGTTTTAGAATATTTTGATTACCTCCAAAATAGGCCTCTTATATATTTATTTCTAGTTGTTCTCAATCTCGTCCCCAGGCACAGGGAATCATTAATCTGTTTTCTGGCTCTATATATTTTTCTTTCCTAGACATTTCTAATGTAATCATACAAGGTGTGGCTTTTGTGGTTGGCTTCTTTCACTTATCAGAGTAATTTTAGGTCATCCATATCACAGCATATGATCACAGTAATTCATTCACTTTTATTGATGAATTGCACTTCATTGTATGGATATAACATTTTATTTTGCTAGTGCTATACGTTTTGATTATATTTAGAAATTAGAAATGAAGTTTCTCTAACCTTGTTATTTTTCAAAATTTTAGCTGTTCTTGTTTTTTTGCATTCCATTCAAATTTTAGGGCCAGCTTGTTCATTTCTTCTCAAATAGATTGCTAGGGCTTCGATAGGAATTGTGTTGAATCTATAGATCATTCAGGGAAGAATTTTCCTTGTAACAACTTTGAGTCTTCCAATGCACAAACATGGTATCTCTCTCTATTTTGTCTTTATTTTCTCACAGCAATATTTTGGCATTTTTAGTTTGCAAGTTTTACAATTTATTAAGTTCATTTGTAAATTTTGTTATTTTTGGTGCTGTTATGAATGGTTTCCTTTAATTTTATTTTTGAATTTTTTTGTTAGTTTATAGACATTAATTGATTTTTGTATATTTATCTTCTGTCCTAATGCTAGTGTCCTGTGCTAAAATTGTTTTTAGTTGTAATACTTTTAATACATTCCTTTGGATATTCTACATTCAGGATCTTGTAATTTGTAAATAAAGAGAATTTTAATTATTCTTTCTTATCTAAATTTTTAAAATTTCTTTTCTTGCTTCATTGCATTGGCTAGAATCTATGATACAATGTTGGTAGGAGTGATGGAATTAGACCTCTTTGAACACTGGGATACATATGACCTCCAATTAAAAAAATAAAAGAAATTAGACATCTTTGTTTGATCCCTATTTTACAAGGGCAACCTACCTTTTGTCATTTGGCATGATGCTAGTTATAGGTCTTTTGTAGGTACTCTTTATCAAGTTAAAAATGTTTCCTTTGATTTTTAGTTTACTGAAAATTTTTATCATAAATGTGTGTTTTTTTCCAATATTCTCTCTTTCTGTTGAGTTGATCATGTGATTTTGCTTTTATTCCTTAAATATGCTATATTAACTTAATTGTTTTCTAGTTAAATAAATTTTGCATCCTTGAGAAAAATCATGTTTGGTTTTGACCATAGTGAACAGTCCTTTTATATGTTGTGATATACAATTTTCTAGTATTTTGTTAATTTTTTGTCTATATTCATATGTGATATTTTGACTATAGCTTTCTTTTTTGTGATGATTTGTCTGGCTGTAAGAAAATATTGACCTCATATAATGAGTTGAAAATTTAATTTCCTTTTTACACAAACTAACATTTGCTTTATGTCTTGATATTTCCTTCTCTTATTTTAACTATTAGCCATAAACTCTCACCAAGCACCTCTCCTTTCTTTTTTTTTTTTTAAGTAATTAATTTATTTTTTATTGGAGGCAAATTATTTTACAATATTATATTGGTTGGTTTTGCCATATATTGACATGAATTCGCCCGGGTTTACATAAGTTCCCCCTCCTGAACCCCCCTCCCACCTCCCTCCTCCCTTTATCCTCCCTCTGGGTCATCCCCACACGCCAGCCCCGAGCATCCTATAACATGCATCGACCCTGAACTAGTGATTCATTTCACATATGACAACATACGTGTTTCAATGCCATTCTCCCAAACCATCCCACCCTCACCCTCTCCCACAGAGTCCCAAAGACTGTTCTATACATCTGTGTCTCTTTTGCTGTCTCGTATACAGGGTTATCATTTGCGTCTTTCTAAATTCCATATATACGCGTTAGTATATTGTATTGCTGTTTTTCTTTCTGGCTTACTTCACTCTGTATAATAGGCTCCAGTTTCATCCACCTCATTAGAACTGATTCAAATGTATTCTTTTTAATGGCTGAATAATACTCCATTGTGTATATGTACCAAAGCTTATCCATTCGTTTGCAGATGGACATCTAGGTTGCTTCCATGTCCTGGCTATTATAAACAGTGCTGCAATGAACATTGGAGTACATGTGTCTCTTTCAATTCTGGTTTCCTCGGTGTGTATGCCCAGGAGTGCGATTGCTGGATCATATGGCAGTTCTGTCAAATGACAACAAGAAATTTTCAAAGTTTGAGAATCACATACAAACCTTACATATATTGTTTTGATATTAATATCCCTTGTTTCTATTTTTGTGAGACATCTATTGTTCTCTTTATAAACCTTTTCTTAAGACTCTTCACTGAATACAAATATTCTGGTGGTTTGGAACAGTATTTCAAGTCAGTTATTTTAAGGAAGGACCTCATAGATTTTATAGCTTGCTTTAGAAATTATTGCTTTACCATTATATTTTTGACTTGGTTTTATGATCAATCACTTCTATTCTTTAGAATTCACATATAAATAATGGGAGTAAAAACTCATTTTCAAACTTCTCTTTAAGTCTGATATTTAGTTTTGCTAAAAAAAAATCTGTGAACAAATTGCCATTGTCTTAAACATAACCATAAAATATATTTCAGAAAAAAATTTTAATATACTATAATATGCTCACTGAGTAGAACTTGTAACATAGAATACATTTTTGTTAAAAATTTATAGGTCTGCTTATTCCAAATACAGTGACATTCAAGTATTTCTTAGAGCTTGTTATTTTTAATTCTGATTCTAATACTCTATACCTTCTCATACTTCACTATATTACTTCCTTCTTTTAAGTAATTCTTTAAATAGTCTATAATTTTATCTTTGCCCTGAAAACATAATATTCCATGTGGACACAGTTTATGAAATAACCATGAAATCATTCATTTATTCATTCAACGCATATTCATTGAACATCTACTCTGTTCTAGCAGACACCAGAGATATAGTCACAAACAAAGCAGAACAGGTTTCCCGCCTCATAGAGCTTTTATTTTAGAGGAGCACAACAGACAAAAAGCAAATACAGTGATCACTGCTGTGAATGAAAATAAATATAATTGGAACCGCAAATAGCAGAATGGGATAGTCAAGAAAGACTTCTTTGGTAAGGATAAATGAATTACATGAGTCAGTAAGCCTGGCAGTTTATGGCAAGAGAAGGATACGGTGTGTGTCAGCCTGAGGAGGGACAGTGCTCAAGTTGAAGAGAAGCGAGTGGGTCGGGGAGGTTGGACTGGACAGTGTCTGAGATGAGCTCGGAGAAGAAGGATGCCCAGAGCAAGTAGGATGTGTCAGCCGTCGTGAGAACTTCAGAGTTTACTCTGCATGAGATGGGAAGCTGCTGGGGTACTGAGCCAAGATGATATAACTTGCTTACTTTTTAAAATAATAGGAAGTAGGAAGGTAGAAAAGAGAAAAAAAAGAACAGACTTCAAGAAGGCAAAAGAGGGAACAGGAAGCACAATCAGAGCAGCTTCAATAGTTTAGAAGGAGATAATCGTGGCTTTGGATAAGGTTGTAGGAGGAGATATGGGGAGAAGAACTGGATTGCATGTTTTGCTTTGTTTTTAAGGTTACACTAGCAGGATTTGTTGATGGTAGGGCAAAGAGTATAAGATAGGGAGAGTCAAGGATAATGACAATGCTTTTAGCCTGAGTCATCTGGAAAGACTGAAATGCCATACACTGAGATGAGGAAGACTAAGGAAGGGAAAAACAAGATTAAAAAGGGAGAGAGAAATCAAACATTTGGTGTGATAAGTGTTAAGATATTTAAACTGAAGCATTAGCATGCTAAAAATGAGTTAAGTGTTTACCTGTCCAGTCTCTGTATATTTAGAGAAAAATAACCATGTGCCATTATTTGGGGTTGCAGGTTGTCTACCTTCACAACAACAATATCTCTGCAATCGGCTCTAATGACTTCTGCCCACCCGGATACAACACCAAGAAGGCTTCTTATTCAGGAGTGAGCCTTTTCAGCAACCCAGTCCAGTACTGGGAGATCCAGCCATCCACCTTCCGATGTGTCTATGTGCGTGCTGCCGTTCAGCTTGGAAACTACAAGTAGCTCCCAAGAAAACCCTCATTTTTATAACCTGGCAAAATCCCATTAATGTCATTGCTCGGAAAAAAACAAAAAAAAAAAGAAAACTAGATACTGGAAATCTATCTGCAATGTGGATGTTTTTCCCACATGACTTATTATGCATAAAGCCAAATATGCAGTTTAAATAATTGCCTACAATAAAAAAATATTTTGCCTGCCATTTTCAGAATCCTTTTTTGAAGCTTATTATTGATGTTAACTGAGCTATTGCAGATATTCTTTTTTCACTAAATGTAAAATTTGGAGTAAACTATTTTAGTAGAGCATTTAATTTCCAGAAAGAATCAAATAAAAACGGTGTCAATCTTCTGTAACTCATGGCAGGGGTGTTAGCTCCGTTGACATAGTCTAGCAATGTGTTCATCCCCATTATTATTGATAAAGCCTCATTTGAGTGTGTGAATTCAATTCAGGCTATGTAAAATTTTTGCTAATGTCGTTGTTTTGAAAAAAATAAATTCACAAGTACATTTAAAATTACTATTGTATAAAGGCGTAATTTTAAATCTTCCCTAAACTCAGTCTTCTGAAGAGAGTAGACATTGCTTTCTTGATAAAAACAGCACATCTTTTCAAGTTCTCAGGTTTGTATTCTACCCCTGTCCTTTGATGTTTGTATATTATAACTTACTTAATCTATATTCAGTGTTAAGTTGATAAGGCACAAAACTGACTTTTTCTTATTGGTCTAAAAAAAGAATACTGGATACTAAATCAGTTTTAAAACTATGTGTGTAATCAATCTGCTCACATAAACATTTCTGTAGTTACTAGATGTATTAGAAATATTTCTGCATTTAGTTAAACCTTTGGTTTTATAAATTCTTTTGTGTAGAATTTTTAAAAAGCTATCAAAGCATATCATTCAACAAGCCTGGGGAATGGGCTGCTTTACCAAGAGTAAATGTTTATAAAAAACTATGTGTATGGTATCAACATCTAATAAGCAAACATGTGAGAACAGTTTATTTCTTTTATCACCTTGTATGTTTTCTGATTGTAAATACTGCAACCCAAACTGATTTAAACTATGAAGGGGAATACAAAACAGTCTTGCTAGTAGATGAGCCTTTATCAGAGTTTCTCATCAATTCTTTCAGCTTTGGCTTCCTGCATTACGTTTTCAGGCTGGCCTCTTTTACAGCTGCGAAATATGAACTTCCTCCATCATTGACCCCCCAGACAAGAGCATATTAACACAAAATTCCAGGAAGAGTCATGAGATTGTCCCTCACTATCACATACAAACTTCACAACCCTGTAGAATAAATACTATTGTTATCCCCATTTTGTAGAAAAGTCAGCTAAAATTAGGAGAAATTTAGTAACTTTCCCATAGTCAAATACCTGGGATATACCTGGCAACAGAGCTCTCTCTTTTAATCTTTGTATAAGTCAGGGTCTGGTAGAAAACAGAATTCACCGCAGAGAATTTAACTGAAAGCAATTTGATTACGGGGCTGTTCTAGAGTGTGCTCAGAGTGAGCCACATGAAACAAGGGATGGTGAGGCACCTAGGAATGGACAATGGAGGAAAGGTATTCCCGCCCATGTGGCTGATGGACAGGAGAAGAGTTGAATTTCTGGAGCTAAGTGAGAGGACGCGTCCAGGGAGCCATGCTCCTAGTGGGATGCAGTACCCACCAGAGGTGAGAACTGAAGTAGGGTAACTACCTTTCCTTCCTCCCACTGATCAAACCTAAAGGGAAGACAACCCATCAAGAAAACCAGAGAGATTAAGCCTCCTCCTGGGCTGAGTGGGGAGGAGAGGGGAATGGATCTATTCAGGACACTCGGAGAATAACTAGCCCAAACACTGTAATTGTATCTGTAGGGTCACTGAACACATTCCATCAGCCTCAGCTAAGCATGGGCTTCCCTGGTGGCCTTCCATTCCATTCCATTCCATTCCATCGCTCAGTCGTGTCCGACTCTATGCGACCCTGTGGACTGTAGCCTACCAGGCTTCTCCATCCATGGGATTCTCCAGGTAAGAATACTGGAGTGGGTTACCATTTCCTTCTCCAGGGGATCTTCCCGACCCAGGGATCGAACCCGGGTCTCCCGCATTGGGGGCAGAAGCTTTAACCTCTGAGCCACCAGGGAAGCCCCCCTGGTGGCCTTAGTGGTAAAGAATTCACCTGCCAGTGCAGGAACATAAGAGATACAGGTTTGATCTCTGGGTTGGGAAGATCCCCTGGAGGCAGACACAGCAAGCTATTCCAGTGTTCCTGCCTAGAGAATTGCATGGACTGAGGAGCATGGTGGGCTACAGTTCTTGGGTTGTAAAGAGTGGGACCAACTGAAGTGACTTTAGCACACACTCATCTAAGCGTTACATTTGCATTGTAGGTCATCCCAGGCAGCTTTTCTGACCCTAATCATTTTAGACTTTTCTGCATTGAGCAGAGGTGCTAATGCAGAGGTGCATTAGCAGAGGTGCTAATAAATACAAAATGTTTGACAAAACTTTGTCAAATGATTAGTTAAATCTGATTTTCTGTTGTGAAACACTGGACTGCTTTTATAATGGCTTTGACTAAAGCAGAGTTTACTTATTGAAAGAAATGTGGTCAGTGTCAAAAATCGAAGTATAAACAGAAAATGCACACTGTCAATATTAATGGGCAGTCTATTATGTATTGTACATAAATATAGCAGAAAACCAAAATAATATTTGCATAATCATGAGGGTCATAAGAATCAAAGCTGTCTTGAGCTCTAAGCTGTCTTGGTAAAATCATATTCTCCTCCTACCCGTTACTGCCTGGGATATACAAAGTTCTGTAGGAGCAGTTTAATTATGTGGCAGACTCCCATGAAGTGATTATGCTAGTGATTTTTGTTCATAATCCATTATCAGTCCATAACTGGAAGAAGCTATTTACTGCTTTAGCATACTCTATTCATTCTTTTGTTCATTCATTTATTCAGTAAACTAGCAGTAAATGTATTGCAGACATGTGATAACTCTTGGTAGAAAGATAAGAACGACAACAATAACAGTAGCAGAAATAGACATTTATTTCTGGAGTTTATTCAGTGCATACAACAAATTGCCAACTTTTGTATTTAGCTCTTTTGGGACCATGTCTACTTATCACAAAAATTCCATAAGACTGTGTTATTCCGTTTCACAGATGATGAAATGGAGATATTGGAAATGCAGAGTCAGAATCATAGTCCTGATCAGGTTAGAATCAGTCTTTGCTTTTGCAAAAGTTTATATAGTTCATAGCATGTCAAAACCAAAGGTGATAGTCTTAAAAGCTAAGGAGGGAATCTATTCATGGTTCTCAGAAGTTCCTCTGTGTTAATGGGTTAGAGTATTGAGGTGTAGTTTCCATAAAGATAATCACAGTAATTTATTGAATATTATGATTTAACTGTATATAAAGCATCCTATTTGAGGTTTCCTTGGTGGCTCAGACGGTAAAGAATCTGCCTGCAATATTCGATCCCTGGGTTGAGAAGATCCCCTGGAAAAGGGAACAGCTACCCACTCCAGTACTCTTGCCTGGGAAACCCCACGAGCATAGGAGCCTGGCAGACCACAGCTCATAGGGTTTCAAAGAGTTGGGCACAGTTGAGTGACTAACACACACACAAAGTATCTTATTTAATATTTGCAACAGCTTTGTGGACTATCTGTGGTTATTTAATATCCCTTTTACAGATGAGCAAATGGAACCCCAGAGAAGTCAAGTAATTTTCCCATGGATACACAGCTTGTAAGTAGGAAAGGCAAATTTTCCATCACTTCAATGTCTTGTCTTCTGCTACTTTAAAATAGATCATACACAACAATGAGGAATCACTGAACATCTCCATGTAATTTAGGGATATAAAATAATTCACAATCTCACCAGTTCAAGTTTGTGTCTTCACTTTTCAAAAAGGATACATTTGTTCGTAAAAAATTGAAAATATTCTTCAACACTGTTCAATTTTGAAAGTGTTCTACATCAAAACTGTTCAGGTCTGTATCCACTAACCAAACATGACTGTGGAGCACGAAAGATGTGAAAGGATTGAAGAACTTACGTTTGAATTTTATGTAATTTTAATGAATTTTAAGTTAATAGCCATATGTCAATATCATAATGGAGATCATATTCTTAATAATCACAATGATTTTAAATATGATTTTAAAATTTCACTTTCATATTTACAGAGTGAATTTCTATTCATGTCAAAATATTTACTAGGTCCGTGTCAGACACTAGAGATACAAGAGGTAATAAGACACCATCTTTGACTTTAAGGTGATTGGAGTTTAACAAATGACACAATCTTTTAACCAAACAATAGAAATTCAGAGGGATAAATTTTATTATAGGAATGTATGCAAATTACAGCAGTGGCTCACAAGAGGGATGGTCCCCTCATCTAATAGCAGGAGAATAAGAACAAAGGAGCCTGAAAAACTTCACAGGTAGGGACTGAAATGGGTTTTGATGATTGTGTGAGCATTCCACGGGGAGATCTGGGGGCTTTTCAAGGCAGAGAGTGAGTTCAACCACTCAGAGGTATACCTAGCACATTGTCTGTTCCTCTGGCATAAAGGAAGGCTTTCTGCTACCTTTACCTTCTTCTGAAGCAGAGGCAGTGGTTTATAGTTACTTATGCAGATTACACCACCCTTATGGCAGAAAGTGAAGAGGAACTCAAAAGCCTCTTGATGAAAGTGAAAGAGGAGAGTGAAAAGGTTGGCTTGAAGCTCAACATTCAGAAAACAAAGATCATGGCATCTGGTCCCATCACTTCATGGGAAATAGATGGGGAAACAGTGGAAGCAGTGTCAGACTTTATTTTGGGGGGCTCCAAAATCACTGCAGATGCTGATTGCAACCATGAAATTAAAAGATGCTTACTCCTTGGAAGGAAAGTTATGACCAACCTAGATAGCATATTAAAAAGCAGAGACATTACTTTGCCAACCAAGGTCCGTCTAGTCAAGGCTATGGTTTTTCCAGTGGTCATGTATGGATGTGAGAGTTGGACTGTGAAGAAAGCTGATCGCCGAAGAATTGATGCTTTTGAACTGTGGTGTTGGAGAAGACTCTTGAGAGTCCCTTGGACTGCAAAGAGATCCAACCAGTCCATTCTAGAGGAGATCAATCCTGGGTGTTCATTGGAAGGACTGATGCTAAAACTGAAACTCCAATACTTTGGCCAATTCATGCGACGAGTTGACTCACTGGAAAAGACTCTGATGCTGGGAAAGATTGGGGGCAAGAGGAGAAGGGGATGACAGAGAATGAGATGGCTGGATGGCGTCACCGACTTGACGGAGGTGAGTTTGAGTGAACTCCGGGAGTTGGTGATGGACAGGGAGGCCTGGCGTGCTGTGATTCATGGGGTCGCAAAGAGTCGGACACAACTGAGCCACTGAACTGAATTGAACTGAACTGATGGTATACACAGAGCTGAGGATAACATTAGGGAAAGTGGCTTTTGTTTTTTCTTTCCACAGTCTTGTTGGTCCACAAAATATCAGTTTTCCAGAACGTTCAATAGGAGGGAGGAAATTTCTTTCTTCTTCTTTTCTCTCATATTTCTCAAGAGGTCTTCCTCTCATGACCACAGTGAAACGGTCATTTCTGTTGGAAGGAATTTGGTGTTCAAGGTCATCTCTGGACATTTTTTTCTGAGCTGGCATGCTATACTGTCCGCTCAAGTACGGCCTCCTTCATGCTGTAACCTTCTTCCTGGATAAGAAATGTTTGCAGCTACCCTGCTGCTTAACCTACAGCTGGGGGAGGGATGGATAGAGAACCATAGGGAAGATTTTGGACTTTCTTCTGCAAGGCAGATACTCAAACTTACCTTTTCCAGTGGTAAAGCTATTTTTAATTTTTTTCCAATTCATGGAAAAGAGGCCTGACCCTTCAGAATCCTACTCTTAGGTATCAGAACAACTTCTTTCTTCAATATCTTTTCTTTGAAATAAGGAAAAATGTAGTTCATTTCCTTGATTTCAACATTTTCTGTTCAGAGGACTTAGGAGAGTTATTTAATCTCCTTATTGAGGCAATCTAACTCTAATCTCTGTCTGTCTCCAGCATGGTGTCTTTCTCTTGTGTGTCTGTTTTTACAGTATTGGGTTAAGTCCCATTCCAACTCAGTATGGCCTTATCTTCATTGCATCTGCAAAGACTGTTTCCAAGAAGATTACAGTCACAGGTACTAGGGGTTAGATCTTGAAACTGTCTTTGAGGGGATGTAATTAAACCATTAACACTCACTTTCTTTTTATCTTTATAAATTTTTTAATTTATTTTTCTTTCTAGTAACATTTTTGTTTCACTGTGTGTGGTTTACATAAGACGTTGGAGAGTATGAATTTGCTCCTGACCCTTTCATGCTAGCCTAGGCTGCACACCTTTTTATCCCAAGGGCTGTCATCTCATTATATTCAAGTGCCCCCAATTTCCAGAACACAGTATTTATGTTCTTTTAATGCACTCCTCATCAATGACCTTGAGCTGTCAATGAAAGTACCTATGTCTTATTCATCAGATAACTCAGGCGTAACCTGGATGTCCACTTTTTTCCTGGTTCACTCATTTTACTGAGTCGTTCCTACACCTTCCTTCTCTTTTTTCCTCCTCCCTTTCCATAATACAATTCCTCATTCCACATTTTCTTATAGCTGCAGCTGCAGGATCTCATTGCCTTGTCTTCCAGGCAAACAAAGAAACGCCTGATCCCTTAAGTAAACTAAAAACGTGTATACAACACTTTCTCACTCATCCAGAGTTCCAGCAAGGGCTGTTCCAAGATTGCTCCTCAATGCACACTGTTAACTCTTGACAAGACTTCATCGCCCTGCAGACTTTCCTCTCCTGCGACACACATGTTACAGGTTGTTGAGTTGATATTTCATTTCTGAGTTTGCTGCTCATTTTTTAATTCCCATATTCATTGCTAAAAGAATTTCTTTTAGGGGATCTGTTCATGTATTCTAGTGCACCATCTGTCACAGTTATTTCAAGTCACAGGTCTGTGACAGACTGCCAATTTCATACTACAAGGTGTAACAGTGAAAAAAAAGAAAAATCAAGAGAGGGGAAACACTAAACTTATTAAAAATCAAACATAAACATCCAGGAATGTAAAACAACCTTCCAATAGAGTTAAATTTGAAGAGAAAGTCCACATGCCTGCCACTCCCACCTCCACAATGCAAGATAACAAGAAAAGGACTGGATGAGTTGCTTACCGAGTACACAACTCTCAACTATTGATTAACCATTGATGAACAGACAACATGCTCCCCAGACACCTTATTCCAATAGGGACTATGAGGGCTAAGTTCATACTCCCAGGCCTTCACAGACAAAGGCAGGAATGCAAATCAGTTTTTAAATATACACAGACATCAAATAATCCAACCTTTCTATCCAGGTCTGATATATCTGCCAACACATATCACCTTATTTATTCAACAAATGTTTATTAAAGACCTACTGTGTGTTTCACATTGCCCTAGTGGTTGACACAGAGCAGTGAACAATGTCTCGCTCTCAGACAGCAGACATCACAGTGGGAGGAGACCTTCTGGGCATGAAAAATAAAACAGAGGAAAGTCAAGGACCAGGGAATAGGCAGTATGAGAAGGGGACTTACTATTTTATATAGCATGGTCAGAAGAAGACTTTAAGATAAAGTGACATTTGAGCAGAGCTATGAAAAATGGAAGGAAACAAAACAAAAAAAGGAGCCAGAAATTAGGAAGATGTGTGGTAGGTTCTAGCAATAGCGGCGAGATCAAATGTGAGCAGGTAAAATCAATGAAGAGAGGCAAGATACGGCATGAGGCCAGAGAGGCAATGGGAACCTAAATCTTACAGGACCTTAAGACTGTGTTTTCCTCTGAGC
Source organism: Moschus berezovskii (assembly GCF_049115385.1). Taxonomy (NCBI): domain Eukaryota; kingdom Metazoa; phylum Chordata; class Mammalia; order Artiodactyla; family Moschidae; genus Moschus; species Moschus berezovskii. Next base: position 25,067,199 of record NC_142465.1, on the reverse strand, counting down.
AAGACAGAAGTCTATTGAAAGGTTTTCAGTAGAGAAATGACTTGATTCAACTGTCTATGAAAGGGTACCTCAAGTTGCATGGGCTGTAGAGCAACAGGGATGGACCTAGAATGAATATTTATCAAGAAAGAAGTGATGATGGTTTTGACCTGGTTAGTATCAGACAGGAAGTGAGAATGGGGTCAAGATATGGAAATGTTTTGAAGCTACAGAGGACTGGATGGCTGAGAGATCAAATGGAGTGTGAGAGAGAAGAGAGACAGAGATGACTCCAAGAATTTTGGCCTGAGCCACTGGGAGGATGAAGTCACCCTTGACTGGGATGGAAAACACTGAGGAGGCTGGGGTGGATGAAACGAAAAGTCTGGTTTGGGACTTGTTCTTTTACGATGACTATTCAGTTCTGACGAGGAGGTATAAAAGAAGCTTTTGATCTAGGCATCTGGAGCTCCAGGGAGAGGGTTGGGTTGTAGACATAAATTTGGGAGACATCAGAGTATAGATTACCTTCCTTTATCAGCACAGAAATGACTTGACTTTACCCAAACTAAGCAGTCATACTGTACATCTTAGCAACACATTTTATAGGGCCAGTTCTGGCCTCTTGCAATGTTCTTGTGGTTTCCAAGATAAATAAACATATTATATGTTTCCCTCTGGATGCCTTTGCTAAGATCCTGTCAGCATTTCCAAACCAGTCCTTTCTTGAACAACACCATGAAGGAAAAACCTCTTGAGGAGAAAGCATTTTATTTTTTTTGAAAAGTCTTGTGTTCTCTCTTCTGTGTTTAAAATTGTATAAAAACACAGTCTAGTTTCTGTTTCCCTCAAGAGTTCACATTAACACAAATACAGCTTGGTGCCTGCCTTGAATGTGGATTGATAACTTGCTGGTGGTTTGACAGTTATGAATAAACAGTCCTGTGCCATAAAGAAAGTATATTTTTGAAACTACAGGAGGTCTTGGTAGGCGTCAGGCCTTGTACCAGCACATATAACTAGAAAACCACAAAAACACGAACCAGTTCCACAGCTGGTCATTATTTCATGAAATCCCAGCATAGACAATTCTTTTATAACTTATTTTGATCACCAGTTTATGAAGAACGCATGAAGTCACTTGTTCTGGCATTGATACATGAAAAATATAAAACATTTCTTGTGAAATAAGTTACTTTTTCTCGTCTTTCCACAACACCAGTTATGTGTGTGTGAGTGTGTCTATTTGTGGAGGGGTGGTATCTTCTTGTCATCTTAACATGCTATTAGACAGAAAGTGGCTTCCCTGCTGACTCAGTGGTAAAGAATCTACCAGCAATCCAGAAGACTGCCTGTAATACAGGAGATGTGGGTTGGATCCCTGGGTCAGGAAGAATCTCTGGAGAAGGAAATGGCAACCTACTCTAGTACTATTGTCTGGAGAATCCCATGGACGAGGAGCCTGACAGGTTATAGTCCATGGGGTTGCAAGAGTCAGACACGACTTAGTGACTAAATCACCACCAAGAGAGGAAGGAAAATTTTGATTAATTTGCTCATTCATTCATGTATTCACTTAATTCACACATTCATTGAAAACTTAGAATATGACTGGAACTATGACGCTGCTGCTGCTAAGTCGCTTCAGTTGGGTCCGACTCTGTGCAGCCCCATAGACGGCAGCCCACTAGGCTCCCCCATCCCTGGGATTCTCCAGGCAAGAACACTGGAGTGGGTTGCCATTTCCCTCTCCAATGCATGAAAGTGAAAAGTGAAAGTGAAGTCGCTCAGTTGTGTCCAACTCTTAGTGATGCCATGGACTGTAGCCCTCCAGGCTCCTCTGTCCATGGGATTTTCCAGGCAAGAGTACTGGAGTGGCTTGCCATTACCTTCTCCAGGAACTATGCTAGGTCTGGACAAAATAAAAACAAAAAATGTATATTTTATTTCCTGCAGTCAAAAATGATGGGATGTGAAAGTGCGATATTATTTCAATAAACTTTAAAAGTGAATAAAAGGATAATATCTGAGAAGATTCTGAGAGGAAATGAAAGTCGAAAGTATTGTGTCTCTGTTCATGATTAAAAATTATAATGTTAAACAAATTTCCTGTGTCTGCCTTTGACTTCGGGAAAAAAACATCTGGAACACTGTGAGAAACACCAGGCCACCTACAACTCACAAAGCTTTCTCTGGGGTCTAGGAAAAGATAAACAAAGCTTATGAGACCAGATGTTCATGAATGTTGTTATTTTGATTAAGATCCTTCTCATACCAGCTGGACTGATACATGGATTTTTCCCCTCCCCCCTGGTATTTCTTCCTGAGCTTCAGCAACTCTCATTGATAAAGATACTATCAATCTGTTTACCTAAGATGAGGGACAATAGAATTCATAGATTCTGAAAGGGAAAGTTAGTGCAGAAAAAAACTACTCATTACTGGGCTTTACAGCACAGCTGGGATGTAAAAGTTGCTGTCATATCCATAAGACCTACATTTTCTCAGATATCTAGGGGCTCCCTTGGACTCCTTTCTGAGAAAGAATGCCTTTGACCCTAATGGGCAAGAATTGAAAATCAGCTAATAATATAAACACAGTCTTTTTGTAAGTTGCTAGAACTCCTTGACCTTGGTCCTTTTTGACTCTGCAGATAGTCAACTGACTTGAAGTTGTTTCAGCTTTTTTTTTCACCTGGGCAAACATGTATTTTTGCCCTGTTTTATTGACATATAACTGACATATGACATTATATTTAAAGTATGAAATTGACCCTTGAACATTAGTCTGAACCATGCAGGTCCACTTATACACAGATTGTTTTCAATGAAAACGTATAGCATGACCCACAGTTGATTGAATCCATGGGTTTAGTTTCTGTGGAAGGTCCTGGAACTCATCCCTCATGGATACCAAGGACAACTGTACAACATAATGATTTGGTGTTTACTATATGGGCTTCCCTGGTGGTTCAGATGGGAAAGAATCCTCCTACAATGAGGGAGACCTGGGTTTGATCCTGGGTTGGGAATATCCCCTGGAGGAGGGCATGGCAACCCACTCCACTATTCTTGCCTTGAGAAGCCCCATGGACAGAGAAGCCTGGTTACAGTCCATCGGGTCACAAAGAGTCCAGCATAACTGAGCAACTAAACATATATATATATACATATACATACTCATTATATAGTGAAACAATAACCATAATAATTTTAGTTAACATCCATCTATTTATATCCATTCTCTGCATTTTCTCTCAGTATCAATAATAACAATAGCAACAGGAATGCTTCTTTGCATTGATGTGACAGTGTTTGGTTGACTAGTGTATTCACTGATAAAATCCCATTGCTGTTTTACAACCAGCAGTGGAATTGGTTAATATTCTGCTACACAAAAAAGACAAGGAATAAGTGATTTTAAAAGGCTTTGATAAAGAAATAGAATTAAACATAGGTCTAAACATAGGATTATCCATTGGCAGGGGACAAGGGGTTACACTGCTAACAGAACCTGGGAAGATCTTTTCTCCTGTTCCATCATCTTATTGGTATCTCCTTTACCCCTTCACTGGCTTACTTCTTCATTCTCCTATTTATCTATTGCCTCCCTTTTATGGACTGAATGTTTGTGACATTCCAAAACTCATGTGTTGAAACCCTATCCAAAGTGATCATATTAAGAGCTGGGATATTTTCCTCTAAGAACAGGAAATATCAAGAATGAAACTTTATTACTCTATTAAACACTGTACAGAAAGTCCTAGATAAAGAAAGTGGTAGACAAGAAAATAAATAAAAATATGAAAATTAAAAGGAAGCTGTAAATCCATTTTTATTTGAGGATAAAAAAGTGAACATAGCCATAGAAAATTTTAAGATGACTACTAAAATTAATAAATGAATTTAGCAAGATCACAGAATACAAGGTTAATATACAGGAATCAAGTCTGTGTTTACTAGCATCAAAGATCTGGATAAAAAACTTTTATTCTGTTTACCTTAGAATTATAGAATGTGTGTTTGAAAACTTAGGAATAAATTTAACAGGAGACATGTAAGACCATATACACAGAAAACCACAAAATATCCCTTATAGAAATCAAAGAAGACACTAACAATGAAGACATATACAGTGTTCATAATTTGACAGTTCAATATTGTAAGATAGTTGACATATAGATTCATCACTTCCCTGATAGCTCAGATGGTAAAGAATCTGTCTACAATTCAGGTTTGCTTCCTGGATCAGAAAGACACCTTGGAGAAGGGAATGGCAACCCACTCCAGTATTCTTGCCTGCCCATGGGCAGAGGAGCCTGGCAGGCTACAGCCCATGGGGTCACAAAGAGTCAGACACAGCTGAGCGACTAACACAACCCATAGATTCATCACAATTCCAATCATAATTCTAATAAGACTTAATATAGAAATTGACAAGCTGATTCTAAAGTGTACATGAAAATACAAACAACCAAGTAAATATAAAGCTTTTTTTTTTTTTGAGGAAAGTGTCAAACATTTATGCTCATTTTTTTTTTAAGTTCTATGATGCTGCGCTGTGGCATTAGTGAAGGGATAGATATAAAGATCAGTTGAATAAAAGAGATCAGCCCAGAAATGAGCCCATGTATATACAGTCAAATGATTTTCACCAACAGTGACAAGGCAATTCAAAGGAGACAGAAAGGTACTTTAACAAACAAACGGTCGAACAGCTGGATATTGGCATGGAAAACAGTGCATATTGCATATTGACCATTACCTAACACTAAGAAAATGCTAAGTGCATGCTAAGTCCCTTCAGTTGTGTCTGACTCTTTGTAACCCTATGGACTGTAGCCTGATAGACTCCTCTGTCTGTGGGATTCTCCAGACAAGAATATTGAAGTGGGGTCTCATGCCCTCCTCCAGGGTATCTTCCCCACCCAGGGACTGAATCCATGTCTCTTATGTCACCTGCATTGGCAGGCAGGTTCTTTACCACTAGCAGCACCTGGGAAGCCCACCTTACACTCTACATAAAACTTAACTCAAGAGGGATCCTAAATGTAAAAACTAAAACTATAGAACTTCTAGAAGAAATCATAGGATAAAGTCTTTGTGAATTTGAGGTAAGCAAAGATTTCCTAGATAAGATACAAAAAAACATGAATCATTACAGAAAAAGCTGACAAACTGGACTTTATAAAAATTAAAATGTTTCCTCTTCAGAAGACATTTTAAGAAAAATAAAGAAAGCTACAGAGATAGCTTAAGAGAAAACATTTACAATACGTGTATTTAACAAAGTGCTTTTACCCAGAGTGGGTATATATGTGTGTGTGTGTACGTGCATGGGTTTCCCTGGTGGCTCAGTGGTAAAGAATCTGCCTGCAATGTGGGAGTTGCAGGAGATCCAGGTTCAGTCCCTGGGTTGAGAAGATACTCTGGAGGAGGGCATGGCAATCCACTCCAGTATTCTTCCCTGGAGAATGCCCTGGATGGAGGAGCCTGGCAGGCTACAGTCCAGAGGGTCGCAGAGTTGGACATGACTCAAGCAACTTAGCATGCACGCGTCTATGTGTATGGGCTTCACTGGTGGCTCAGTGGTAAAGAATCTGCCTATTCAGATCCTTTGCTCATTGTTTTTAACTGGACTGTTGCTTTTTTGTTCTATTTTTAATATAGTTATATGAGTTATATATCTTGGATATTAACCCCTTATCAGACATATTATATACAAATATTTTCTCCCAGTCAGTAGGTATCTTTTAATTTTGTTGATGGTTTCCTTCACTGTGCAAAAGCTGTTAAGTGTGATTAGGTCTCATTTTTTTGTTTTTTTGTTTTTTACTCTTATTTCCCTTGCCTAAGGAGACAGATCCAAAAAATATTGCTAAGACCATTGTCAAAGAGCCAACACTATTATTTATCTAGAGTCAATTTCTGAAAGAGCAAGAGCTTTTATATTCTCTAAACTTTTGCCTTAGTTAATATTATTCTTTGCATGAACTTGCGGGTTGGAGTTTCAATAAGCTACATGCAAAAATGGTATTCCATGTGCAGCAAAGTAAGTTTGGAAATGGAGAGGCAATTCATTTTTATAACATCTTATACAGGCTTTCTGTTTTTGTTTCCCAAAATCACTGCAGATGCTGAGTGCAGCCATGAGATTAAAAGACGCTTACTCCTTGGAAGGAAAGTTATGACCAACCTAGATAGCATATTAAAAAGCAGAGACATTACTTTGCCAACCAAGGTCCATCTAGTCAAGGCTATGGTTTTTCCCGTGGTCATGTATGGATGTGAGAGTTGGACTGTGAAGAAAGCTGATCGCCAAAGAATTGATGCTTTTGAACTGTGGTGCTGGAGAAGACTCTTGAGAGTCCCTTGGACTGCAAGGAGATCCAGCCAGTCCATTCTAAAGGAGATCAGGTACGCTCTGTGGGCAGAGAGGGTGGGGCTGCTGGTGCCAGTTGGTCCAAGTGTCCAGGCCTGAGGCGTCCTACCGAACCCCCCCACTGCAGGCGCCTCAGAAGGCAGACCACTCATCAAGAATTTTGCATCCAAGGCGCAGAAGTTTGTTACTGAAGATGATGAATGCTGACATGGATGCAGTTGATGCTGAAAATCAGGTGGAACTGGAGGAAAAAACACGACTTATTAATCAAGTATTGGAACTGCAACACACCCTTGAAGATCTGTCTGCAAGAGTAGATACAGTTAAGGATGAAAATCTGAAGCTAAAATCAGAAAACCAAGTTCTCAGACAATATATAGAAAATCTCATGTCAGCTTCTAGTGTTTTTCAAACAACTGACACAAAAAGCAAAAGAAAATAAGGGATTGATATCTCTTATATCTTACGGAATTGCTGCTCATCTTCTTTTTTTTCTTTAAAACTTGGATAGATTCCAAAAGTTATAGTACTTTTGTCTGTGGCTTCACTGAGTATTTATGAAGATAATGTCAAATCTAGGCAAAATTAAGAGCATAACAGAAGACTTCCATGAGTTTGTCTATTATGTTAATCTATGAAAATGTGCAAATGTAGAGAGTTTATAGTTAGAAATGCATATATTTATGAAACTTGAAAATGAATGTTTTATCAAATTTGTTATGATTTACAGGGTTAGCATTGTCTTATATTATAAGCATAGAGATACAAGCAAATAACTACCGTGTTTTGAAAAAGTAACCAAAATCATGTACTGAATACACAGCTTTATGTACCCTGTCTACCATCGTGTGCCTCTTTTCCATTTGCTTTCTTCCTTTTTTTCCTTCCCCTAAGGAAAAAATTGGTTTCACGTTTGTAAAAAGTAATTTCAGTAGCTAACCATCTAGGGGAGTAGCCTCTAACTGTTGAAACTTAACCAAAATAAGATACTTTCTCAGTTAGGGCTTATTTATTATGTTTAGTAGTAAGGATAGTAGGTTTCTCTTTCACTAATTGAAAATGGAGGCTATAAAAAAGAAGATTTTTCTTTGAATTATGGTATGGGGAAGATTTGTTATTAAAAACTTCCTTTGCACAAAATAACCCACTTGGTATCTGAAAAGATGAGTTCTGGTTGTGTGTGTGTTTGAAATAGAAAATTTTGAGGAAAATAGAAATAGGGTGGGAAAAGTACCTGTAACCAACTCCAAATGTTTCTACTCCAGATTTATGTTCTCTCTGGCACATTGGATTTTGGAAGGAATATTTTAAAAAATGGATTAAGTTTGGCTAACCTTATGTAAACCACACCTGGAAGAGAATAGAGTTTGGTCTCAGGTTTATTTGTAGTACCCAGCAGATCAACTTTGCAAAGTCCATTAAGAGTGGATTAGTATCAGAGTCATGAATAAAATGGGAGAGTTTTACATGTAAACTAACTGATGCTTTCTCAGTATTTTATCTACTTCTCCCAGAATTTTCTGCAAACCCAACTACTGGTTTGCAGAATTTTAGTCATTTAACCATTTTTTAAAATTTGTTTAGTAGATTCCATTTGGTAAGGAAATCAGTAATTGTTAATTAAAATGTTAAATAGGAAAAGAAATCCATTAATATATTTTATAGTTATTAAATTTAGGCTATTCATGGAATAATCTAATGTTTGTACTGGTGTAAGATTTGATGACTTTAGCTGTATGAATATATAATAGTCATACTGCAAACATTTTGCATCTCTTTGTGACCTAATTTTCAAACGTTTAAAATTGTGTTGCAGTTACGCTTTGCTGTTTAATAAAAAGTTGTTTGAAAAAAAAAAAAATAAAGGATATCAGTCCTGGGTGTTCATTGGAAGGACTGATGCTAAAGCTGAAACTCCAATACGCTGGCCACCTCATGCGAAGATTTGACTCACTGGAAAAGACGCTGATGCTCGGAGGGATTGGGGGCAGGAGGAGAAGGGGACGACAGAGAATGAGATGGCTGGATGGCATCACCAACTCGATGGAGGTGAGTTTTAGTGAACTCCGGGAGTTGGTGACGGCCAGGGAGGCCTGGCGTGCTGTGATTCATGGGGTTGTAAAGAGTTGGACATGACAGAGCGACTGAACTGAACTGAACTGAGAGACACACAAATGATGCACTTTTGAATTTCTAAGTAATTTTTTAAACTTTCCTCTTTTTACTGTACCTGGAAAGATAAGATGACCAAATGATGGAACCAGAAATTTCTTCCTTAGCTCAGCAAGTTCGTAAAAATCATTGTGAAAGATCAGAATGTTGCTTGTCACTTAGTTTCCCTGCTCAATACATAAAAGGATTACTTTTAAAAAGCCAAAAGAAAGAAAAAGACAAGAAGAAAAATATGAAGTGTTTGTTGATGGGCAAAACACCGGTCTGAATGGAGGATACTCAAGGATGAAAAAGCATTGTAAAAATAGCTAGAACTTTAAGAAAATATTCTGCAATATACAATGAAAAGGAGAATTGAATTGGCATGCAGGATCACTGTTTTGAAAATCGTTTATCAAGAAAGTAGAAACTGAAAGCTTCTAAATAAATATTGAAAAAGCATGTATGAAACTAGAGATACTTTTGTTGTTCAGTCATTAAGTCACGTCTGACTCTTTGAGACCTCATGGACTACAGTAGTCTAGGCTTCCCTGTCCTTCACTATCTCCTGAAGTTTGCTCAAACTCATATCCATTGAGTTGGTGATGCCATCCAATCATCTTATCCTCTGCCATCCCCTTCTTACTCTTGCCCTCAAACATTCCCAGCATCAGGGTCTTTTCCAGTGAGTTGGCGCTTCAGATTAGGTGGCCAAAGTATTGGAGCTTCAGCTTCAGCATCAGTCCATCCATGAATATTCAGGGTTGATTTCCTTCAGGATTGACTGGTTTGATCTCCTTGCCAGTCCAAGGGACTCTCAAGAGTCTTCTCAATTGAAAGCATCAATTCTTCAGTCCTGAGACAGAGAGAAAGAGAGAACTGGGTGATGGACAGAGCTTAAAAAACGAAAATACATTATGAGAAAAATAAGATATTTTCAGAAACAGTAAAGATGTAAATCAACACTGCAGAAATAAAACAAAGGAAAAAGACAAAGATTTGGATAGATCAATGGGATGACAAATAAAAACCGAAAGAGGAAACAATCCCATAGGTAAGTGCTGTTCTTTAAAAATAAACTAAATCAAATAGTCCAAAATAAGGCAGAATAGGAAAAACCTCTTCTGAGTTGAAGACTGGAATCTGAAGCTTACCAGGGGGGCCCGTGAAATATGAATGGAAAAAAATATTAAAATTTTTAAGATTTTTTAAGAAACCCAGTAATGTACTTGGATATCAAAAATGAACATAACACCAGCCACAAAAACATCACACAGGTACAATGTGGGACAAAGAACAAACAAGAGCCTTTCCATAGGTAGAAAATGATTACATGTGTGTTGTATTTCTCTACAGCACCAGACTCCAGAAGAGCATGGAGAAAATTTTTAGTATTTTGAAATTTTTCTGACTGTGTCTATGTACACTTCTTTGTTATTTCCCTGAGGCTTGGCAATTGCTAAATATTTGTTAATTGAATTCAGAAGGAATAGATGCAAAACGAATAGAGAAAGCCTTTTAAAATCACTAGGGAACACAATAGTGTACTGTAATAAACCCACAGAATTTTAAACAAGGAATATCAGTTTTACTTATTAAGCAGGAATTAGTGTACCTGTTTTTCAACTAATCATTATTAATATTCTTAACTTCTTATTGTCCAAGAGAATGAAATATGATTTTCATTCCCTCCACATTATTGAGATAATCAAACATTTCCTGTCAATATGATAGAGAGTCATTGATTAGTTCACCCAAAGTCTGGGAAGCTTTTTTGATAATCCACCAGTAGTTAGTGAAGTCACTCAGTCGTGTCCGACTCTTTGGGACCCAATGGACTGTAGCCTACCAGACTCCTCCGTCTATGGGATTTTCCAGGCAAGAGTACTGGAGTGGGTTTCCATTTTATTCTCCAAAGGATCTTCCTACCCTGGGATTGAATTGAGGTCCCACATTGCAGGCAGATGCTTTTACCGTCTGAGCCACCAGGGAAGTCACAAACATAACATCCTAAGTACCTCTCAGTAAGCACCCTTTTCATCAACTCTGCTATCAACCAGTTCAACACCATCATCCCTCACCTGAGATGTGACATATTCTGAGAGATCTTCATGCTTCTACTTGCCCTCTCTCTCTCTCTATCCAACTTCTACATGATTTATAAGGCTTTACATGAATACTTTCTTGTCCAAACTTCTGCACTTAACTCTCACTAGCAACATGCCAAGCTGGTCCTACCTCAGGACATTTACATTTGCTCTTTCCTCTGCCTAGGGCACTTTTATCTGTGCTCAAATGCTGTTTTCATGCCCATCATTTATAAAACAGGATATATTTTCATCACTTTCCATCTGTTCACCTTATTTCATTTTTCATAGTACTTACACTATCTTCTGACATTGTCCTGTGTACTTGTTTACTATTTTTTCCCTCCAAATAAACTCCTTGAGGGCAGGGACCTTGTCCATCTTGTTCCTTGCTATATGCCAAGAACAAGGGCTAATTGTAAATGCACAGTTGGACGTTCCCTATATCTTGAGCAAATGAATGAAAGATTAATGAAATGAATGAATAAATGCCAGAGCAAAGGAGATCCTTCGGTTAAATGATATACTGTCACTCACAACTAGCTACTCAGGAAGTTTGAAATTGTTTTTCAAAACTGTGCAGACTCATTGCTTTTATTTACCTTCTTTTCCTTAATTTGGTCTTCAGAGTGAAACAGTTAATAGAGATATTTTTAAACAATCTTCCAGAAGAATCTGAGGGAGTAGCCAGGATTCTAGAAGGCAGGGCAAGGAATAGGTTCAAGGTGACCCAGGATTAGCGTTTAATGAAGTTTTCATCACTTCTTGTATCTGCCGTATGAAACAAGTGTGTCCTGGTAGGATTTGTGATACTGATAATTCATTTTTTTTTTAACAAGATTACTTCCATTTAGCCATAAGTTTCCAAAGAATAATTGACTTAGGAGAAGGAGTAGGGGGGAGAGAAAGGAAGAAGGAGGAGGAGGAGAGGAAAAAATAGTCGTAGTGGAAGGACAAGGAAGAAGAAGAAGAAAGAAGAGGAAAGGAGGAAGGAAGGAGAAGAGAGAAAGAAGAAAGAAAAGAAAGTCTCCATCTCAACAGCTGGATTAAATTAGAAAACCAAATGAAATTCTCTGAAACTAGAAAGCTGCAGTTGTGGTGAAACACCACATTATTTTCAGCAAGCAGAATGAGGGGAAATCACATCTGTTGTCCTGGGGTCTATAAATGTTGGTGAGTTAGACAGACAGATACCTTAGGGAACAGTCCTCAGGAATTCTGATCATTACTGATGAAATGGAAAATTAGAGTTAATGAAGTTTAAAAACAGTCACCTAAAAGATTCCGTTTTGCAAACTGAGCCAGGATTTGTTTGAGGTTGGCTTGTGTTTACACGAGGCATAATGTCTGAAAAGCTTCCTTTGGTCATCAGATGGTACATCTATTTAAAACAGCATTTTTTTGAGGTGAGGAAATGCTGAGCACCCAGAGTACTTTCTTCAAAATAAATACAGGCATGAAAATGAGGGAAGATGCTCTTGACAAAATGTATCATAACATTTATCATATTATTTGAAACTGTGATGTGAAGAAATTAGTAGCATTAAAAAATGTAAATTATTTGTTTTATCTTTTCTCAAATTTGAAATACAAAGTATAATTTCATTTTAAAAAACTACTATGATTGCCAAAGTATGAAAATTAAATGAGAAGTTTGAAAGTTTTGGGCTCCCCACGTGGCGCTAATGGTAAAGAATCCACCTACCAATGCAGGAGACACAGGTTTGATTCCTTGGTCAGGAAGATCCCCTAGAAAAGGAAAAGGCAACCCACTCCAGTATTCTTGCCTGGAATACTCCACGGGCAGAGGAGCCTGGCAGGCTGCAATCTATGGGGCCGCAAAGAGTTGGACACAACTGAATGACTGAGAACACACACAAGGTTTTATCCAAAATGCCCACATAACTTTAACAGGCAAACTCTTCATTTTATTTCTGGTTGGAATAAAAATACATAAGTAAGATAGAGAACTAGATCATAATTACAAAAAGAACCCATAGAATAATGGGTTCTGTATCTGTAATTTGAAAATCTGTATCTGGCATTTGCCATTATTAAGAATTTTCTTAGATGATTATTTTGATTTTAGGTTATGTAAAACGATGTGACTAGAGATAAAGAAATCTTTAGTTCAAGGAGATAATTGTGTGTGTCAGTGATAATTGTGTTAATGAAGTTTAACACTTCATTGTTAGGTATGTATTCTGATGCAAGAGCATACAGTTATATCACTGCAAAGAGAGATTATGAATTTTTATATTGCTCTTCTACTGATTTATTTGAATGAAAATGCTTCCTCTTTTTTCTTTCTTTTTTTAAAAAAAAATTTATTTATTTTTAATTTTTAAAATTAATACCAAAAACATTTTGTATTGGGGTATGGGTATAATTTTAGCAATATATTATATTTCATTAAATGAGCTTACTTACCATAGTCACTTAAACATGCTTTTTTCCCTTTAAATTAGAATTTCTTTTATTTTTTTTATGGAAGAAATTTTCAATTTTTAGTTTTGCTCACAAACTTTTAAAAATATTCTTCCTTTGAATTGGTTCACAAGCTCTTCCAACTTTCTATTACCATAAAATAATATATAATGTTTAAAAAATTATATACTACATAAGAATTTATTGTACTGATTATAAATCATTTCATATTTTGATATCTAGATATGGAGATCACTGGATCAAAGGCTTTGAACATTCCATTCCATTTTGCCAAAGAAAAGATTTTTCTTAAATTATTGTTATTTCATAGGTGTTAGGTAGGTAGAATAGGGAAAAGGAGTCCAAAATGGCGGTGGCCAAAAGACAAGGAATGGAAAAGCCCACAAAAATAGAACAAAGGAAGGTCCGAGGACCGGAGTGAGGACCTCAGGTAAAACAAACACCACTCCTGGCTAAGCCCAATTTACATAGGGCAGGCCCAGGGTGGAAAAAGCATATAAAAAGAGGAGCCAAAGCTAGCCCTCTCTCTCTGTCTGCCGCACGCTGGGCAGCTCTTCACTTCGTGTCTTTGGATCGACGTGCCCTCAGGCCTTGAAGATGGGTTTTCCTGCTATCTTCTAAATATAAGAGAGCTATAACACTGAGCTGTAACACTGATTTTTCTAAGAGCTAAAACATGGTCCACTGGAGACCTGAGAGCTATAACACGGTCTGTCCAAGACCCGAGAGCTGTGACACGCTGATGGAGCTTTAATGTCCGTCACTCCAAATTTTTGTTGGGACGAGACAAAGAACCGAGGAACATACACATGTGTGACATCTATGGTGCTGTGACTCGGATTTAACCTGGCTGAAACAACCTCCGCGCGGAAGAGGCCAAGTACAGCAGGAGCCCAGCTCAGCGAAGCTCCCGCAGTAGAAGCGGCGCGTGAAGAAAACCAGCACAGGGGAAGGCCCCTTCACGCTGGAAACCGGGACAGTGAAAAAAAACTCAGCAGAAAGCTCACATGGCCCAGTCTCAGATTCCAGAAGACCTCCGGTTAAGGTAGGAGATCCTCGCTCCTATGGCTGGAGGGACATATGCCTCATGAAATCTTAATTCCTTTACAATCTCTCGTTTCTTGTTTCCTCGACCCCTCCGTGGATAGGCAGGCAGCTGTGGGTGCAACTGAGGGACTCTGGAGAGGCTACTCTTCGGTATGTCCCAAAGGCGCTATCTGCTGGGCCCCAGTAGCTGTTACCCAAGCTGGTGGGGGTTCTTCTGTCCTTATTCTCTGTGCCAAGGATCAGGCCAATGAAAATTGTGAGCACCGGTCAGATATTTAGCAGATTTTCTGGCAGGCTATGAGGGGGATTCCTTGGCACGTTTTCCCCACTTTTTTTCCTCCTGTGCTTCAGCTCTCTTTCCTGGGACTTAAGCCCAACCAAAACCCAGGATGCCTGACTTCAGGACCGAATGAAGCTCAGGCTCTGATGTCTCATTGCAAAAATTCAGTGAGAGACAAAGCGATAGTAAAAGGTAGATTCGTTAAGATTCAGAGAGAAGTGCCGCACTCTACAGGGTACAGGCCATGGAATGCGGCCTGGTTAGGTTTTGCCAGCGGGGTGAATTCATATGCTAATGAGTGGGAGGATCTTCCCAGCATTGGGGAACTACCCACTCCTCCCTCTTTTGACAGTGCCTTAGAGCTGTTCCACCACCTCTGTGTGTGTCTGCTGGCTTATAGATTGGGGATTAAGGTTTACTTGAATTTGCTTTGTCATCTTGGACTCAGTTGATTTTAAACGGTTTACGTTATGCCCTTGTGCTATGTCATTCTTTCAAAGGTTGCTCTCTGCCCGCTTCCCTCCTGTTTCATGCTCTTTCACTCAGCCCCATCCAGGCCCACAGTGTTGCCTCTACAATCTTCTGGAGGGACAACCAGAAAATAGCTGGCCTTGGAAGGGAAATGCTGTATAATATCCAACCCCCTAGTACTACCCAGTACTGGTCATACTGGAGACCTTGGGGACGACCAAACTCCAGTCCAGGGATCCCAGGAGGTCATCACGCCTTGACCTGCCTAGGGATCTGGTCCTTGAATGGTTGTCACGCCTCAACCTGCTCGGGGATCCGTCAGTCCCAGGGGTCCCAGGAGGTCATCACGCCTCGACCTGTCCAGGGACCCAATTCTCGGGAGGCTGTCATGCCTCGACCTGCCTGGGGATCTGCACCCTGACCCGTGGGCACCTGGCTCTCAGGTTGTGACATTTCTGGGTAGGATAAGCTTCAGAAAGATTCACCCCTAAGGAAGTCCACCCATGGAAACAGAAGGATGCCTATTACTTGTGGGATTGTGCCAGTCTCAGCAGTAACTCAGGAGCCCAATGAGAAGCCCATTGCCTTTCTGGAAAGGCTAAAAGAGGCCCTCCAAAAGTTTACCAATCTGGACTTAGACTCTTATGAGGGACAGGTGATTTTAAAGGACAAATTCCTGTCCCAGTGTGCATCAGACATCAGAATTAAGTTACAACAGCTACAGCAGCAGTACCCTGCTGCCTCTTTCAGTTCAGTTCAGTTCAGTTCAGTCGCTCAGTCGTGTCCGACTCTCGGCGACCCCATGAATCACAGCACGCCAGGCCTCCCTGTCCATCACCAACTCCCGGAGTTCACTCAAACACATGTCCATAGAGTTGGCGATGCCATCCAGCCATCTCATTCTCTGTTATCCCCTTCTCCTCCTGCCCCCAATCCCTCCCAGCATCAGAGTCTTTTCCAGTGAGTCAACTCATCACATGAGGTGGCCAAAGTATTGGAGTTTCAGCTTTAGCATCAGTCCCTCCAATGAACACCCAGGATTGATCTCCTTCAAGATGGACTGGTTGGATCTCCTTGCAGTCCAAGGGACTCTCAAGAGTCTTCTCCAGCACCACAGTTCAAAAGCATCAATTCTTCGGCAATCAGCTTTCTTCACAGTCCAACTCTCACATCCATACATGACCACGGGAAAAGATAGCCTTGACTAGATGGACCTTGGTTGGCAAAGTAATGTCTCTGCTTTTCAATATGCTATCTACGTTGGTCATAACTTTCCTTCCAAGGAGTAAGCATCTTTGAATTTCATGGCTGCAATCAGCATCCGCAGTGATTTTGGAGCCCAAAAAAATAAAGTCTGACACTGTCTCCACTGTTTTTCCATCTATTTCCCATGAAGTGATGGGACCAGATGCCATGATCTTTGTTTTCTGAATGTTGAGCTTCAAGCCAACCTTTTCACTCTCCTCTTTCACTTTCATCAAGAGGCTTTTGAGTTCCTCTTCACTTTCTGCCATAAGGGTGGTGTCATCTGCATATCTGAGGTTATTGATATTTCTCCCGGCAATCTGGATTCCAGCTTGTGCTTCTTCCAGCCCAGCATTCCTCATGATGTACTCTGCATATAAGTTAAATAAGCAGGGTGACAATATACAGCCTTGACGTACGCCTTTTCCTATTTGGAACCAGTCTGTTGTTCCATGTCCACTTCTAACTGTTGCTTCCTGACCTGCATACAGGTTTCTCAAGAAGCAGGTCAGGTGGTCTGGGATTCCCATCTCTTTCAGAATTTTCCACAGTTTATTGTGATCCACACAGTCAAAGGCTTTAGCATAGTCAATGAAGCAGAAATAGATGTTTTTCTGGAACTCTCTTGCTTTCTCCATGATCCAGCGGATGTTGGCTATTTGATCTCTGGTGCCTCTGCCTTTTCTAAAACCTGCTTGAACATCTGGTAGTTCACGGTTCACATACTGCTGAAGCCTAGCTTGGAGAATTTTGAGCATGACTTCACTAGCGTGTGAGATGAGGGCAACTGTCCGGTAGTTTGAGCATTCTTTGGCATTGCCTTTCTTTGGGATTGGAATGAAGACTGACCTCTTCCAGTCCTGTGGCCACTGCTGAGTTTTCCAAATTTGCTGGCATATTGAGTGCAGCACTCTCACAGCATCATCTTTCAAGACTTGAAATAGCTCAACTGGAATTCCATCACCTCCACTAGCTTTGTTAGTAGTGATGCTTTCTAAGGCCCACTTGACTTCACATTCCAAGATGTCTGGCTCTAGGTCAGTGATCACGTTATCGTGACTATCTTGGTCGTGAAGATCTTTTTTGTATAGTTCTTTTGTGTATTCTTGCCACCTCTTCTTAATATCTTCTGCTTCTGTTAGGTCCATACCATTTCTGTCCTTTATCGAGCCCATCTTTGCATGAAATGTTCCCTTGGAATCTCTAATTTTCTTGAAGAGATCTCTTGTTTTTCCTATTCTGTTGTTTTCCTCTATTTCTTTGCATTGATCACTGAGGAAGTCTTTCTTATCTCTCCTTGCTATTCTTTAGAACTCTGCATTCAGATGCTTATATCTTTCCTTTTCTCCTTTGCTTTTCTCTTCTTTTCACAGCTATTTCTAGATGAGATGGTCCACACAGCCACCAATACCTTTATAACAGAGAACAGGAGAAGGAGGCCAAGGCCCAGGAGAGGGAGAGGGAGAGAAGGAAAGAAACAAGGCATGCCCAGATGCTGGCTGCCCTCCAGAGAAGCCCTATGGCAAACCCCGAGTCCAGGAGGCTGTCCTCTGATCGGGTACAAGGAATCCTCCAGTTGCCCTCCCCCACGACTCGAAAACAATTGTGAGATTTCCTGGGGCTAACTGGGTATTGTAGAACTGGATACCCAACTATGGTCTAATTGCCCAGCCCTTATATGAAAGGGACAGGATGATTCAATCCCACCGATGTGGGGAACTCCTCAAAAGAAGGCAGAGGCTACACTAAAACAGGTCCTAACTCAGGCTCCTGCCTTGAGGTTGCCAGACCCAGAAAAAACATTCCAACTTTATGTCCATGAAAGAGAGGGAATAGCCTTGGGAGTGTTAACTCAAAGGTTGGGATCTGAGCCCCAGCCTGTAGCTTACTTATCCAAGAGGCTTGATCCAACAGCCCGAGGCTGGCCCCCCTGCCTTTGTAATCTTGCAGCTATTGCAATCATGATAGAAGATGCTCTATCATGATAGAAGATGCTCTCCTTTGGAGGCAAACTAACTATTTTTACCAGCCACCAAGTAAAAGAACTCCTAAATGAGAGAGGCCATTTGTGGATGTCTGATCAAAGAATCCTCAGATATCAAGTAATGCTGATGGAAAATCCAGGCCTCACTATATCCACTTGTGAGTTTCTTAACCCAGCCACCCTCCTGCCTACCCCCGAGGGCTCTCTCCCCTTTCACTCTTGTCTAGAAACTTTGGAACACTGGACAAAACCCCGAGAGGGATTGTTGGAAGATCCTCTGACCAATCCTGAGGAAATCTGGTACACTGATGGAAGCAACTTTGTCTTGGATGGAAAAAGAAGAGCTGGGTATGTAGTAGTCTCCAATTTTGAGAACATAGAGGCTAAGCCTCTTCCACCAGGTACTTCAGCCCAATTAGCTGAGCTCATAGCCCTGACCCGAGCTTTAGAGCTGGGAAAAGGAAAAAGAGTAGCCATTTACACTGACTCCAAGTATGCCTTTGTGGTGCTACATGCACATGCGGCTATTTGGAAAGAAAGGGGCCACTTGACCACCTGAGGGTCCCCAATCAAATATGGTGATCAAATTCTTAGACTCTTGGAGGCAGTCCATCTGCCCACTGAGGTTTCAGTCTCCCACTGTAAAGGACACCAAAAAGGGAGCACAGAAGTGGCACGAGGGAACCAAGCAGTGGATCAGGCAGCTAAGAGAGCAGCATTACAGAACAATGACCTAATAAGGGTTATCACCCTAGTTCCACAGACTAATTTGCCAAAAACTCCCTCATATACTGAAGGTGAGACTCTTAAAGCTAAGAGTGAGGGCTTTCAAGAAGATCATATGGGGTGGTTCCAAAAGGAGGGACTTCTTTTTCTGCCTGGGAACCTCCAATGGAAGTTGGTTAACTCCTTACATGCCACCACTCATTTAGGGGAAAAGGCCCTCCAAAGATTACTAGAGAGGTCCTTCAGAGGAACAGGCTTCCAAACAACTATAAGGCAAGTGGTCTCCTCTTGTCCCACTTGTCAATTAAACAACCTCCAAGGAGCTCGAAGACCCCAGCTGGCCCAGCCCGTCCAACGACGTGGGACCTACCCAGGAGAGGACTGGCAGATAGACTTCACCCAGATGCCAGTTTCTCAAGAGTATAAATACCTATTAGTCATGATAGATAAATTTACAGGATGGATTGAAGGCTTTCCCACCCAGACTGATAAGACTGAGGAAGTGGTAAAAAAAAACTGCTCCATGAAATCATTCCAAGATTTGGTCTACCCAGGTCATTACAAAGTGACAATGGGACATCATTTAATTCTAAGGTCACCCAAGGGATCTCTAAAGCATTGGGCATTACTTATTATCTCCATTGTGCCTGGAGGCCTCAGTCTTCAGGAAAAGTAGAAAGAGCCAACCAATTCTTAAAATCAGTGATAAAAAAGATAACCCAGGAGACCTCCCTGGGATGGAAGGAGGCTTTGCCAATAGCCCTCCTCTGCACCAGAATTGCCCCTAAGGAACATGGTTGGTCTTAGTCCTTATGAGATGCTATATGGAAGACCTTTTGTTTATGTCAATGACCTCTTCCTAGATCCAGAGGCTCAGACCCTCCAGTCTTATACCATGGTCATTGGGCACTTCCAACAGGATATACGTTTGTGGGGTATGAACCATGACCCAAAAGATTCTAAGGAGTCACCACTATATGCTCCAGGGATTCAAATCCTTATTAAAGTCTGGAAAGACGGGTTCCCAAAGGCTCAACTCCAGCCCACATGGAAAGGCCCCTACCCTGTAATACTTTCTACCCCTACAGCAGTCAAGGTACCAGGACATGACTCCTGGATCCACTACTCATGAGTCAAGCTGTGGAATAAAACAGAAGAGGACATTCAATACACCTGTGAGCCCCTGGGAGATCTCAGATACCTATTCAGGACTACAAATGAATGCCATTATAATGAACGCCCCCAAAATCTGGTTTCTGGGGATAAGATTTCTCTAGATAGCACTAAAGCGCCAACACAGCTTGGCAGAGACTGTACTCCAAAACAGACAGGAGATAGAATTTCTGATCCTTGAACAAGGAGGGACTTGAGCCATCCTAGTGGTGTGAATTTGGAATTGACTAAAGCTCAACATTCAGAAAACAAAGATCATGGCATCTGGTTCCATCACTTCATGGGAAATAGATGGGGAAACAGTGAAAACAGTGTCAGACTTTATTTTTTTGGGCTCCAAAATCACTGCAGATGCTGATTGCAGCCATGAAAATTAAAAGATGCTTACTCCTTGGAAGGAAAGTTATGACCAACCTAGATAGTATATTAAAAAGCAGAGACATTACTTTGCCAACAAAGGTCCATCTAGTCAAGGTTATGGTTTTTCCCGTGGTCACGTATGGATGTGAGAGTTGGACTGTGAAGAAAGTTGATTGCCAAAGAATTGATGCTTTTCAACTGTGGTATTGGAGAAGACTCTTGAGAGTCCCTTGGACTGCAAGGAGATCCAACCAGTCCATTCTAAAGGCGATCAGTCCTGGGTGTTCATTGGAAGGACTGATGCTAAAGCTGAAACTCCAATACTTTGGCCACCTCATGCACCGAGTTGACTCACTGGAAAAGACTCTGATGCTGGGAAAGATTGGGGGCGGGAGGAGAAGGGGATGACAGAGAGTGAGATTACTGGATGGCATCACCGACTCAATGGACATGAATTTGAGTGAACTCTGGGAGTTGGTGATGGACAGGGAGGCCTGGCGTGCTGTGATTCATGGGGTCGCAAAGAGTTGGACACGACTGAGCGACTGAAATGAACTGAACTGAACTGAATGCCCCTACTAGTCCTTGTTACACCATACTGCCACTGCTTATGATTGTTCCATACAGTATCAATTGTCTAGCCTGTTTTGCCTCTGCCCAGGTCAACAAACTACAACATGCAGTGCCAACTCAACAAAGATGTAAAACTACAGTCGACCTCGGAAAATATCACTCACCCTTAGATGGACACTGCTATGAGGACTCTGAGGCCTGAGACTAGCAAGAAGGGGAGGCCCAGTACCCCTCGCCATCCCAGTTCAGCAGGAAGTAGCCAGAAGGACCTCTACGCCCCTGTTCCCAAAGAATTGGGCCCCCCATCTTTTGAGCGGGGAATGTTAGGTAGGTGGAATAGGGAAAAGGAGTCCAAAATGGCGGTGGCCCAAAGACAAGGAAGGGAAAAGCCCCGGAAAATAGAAAAAAGGAAGGTCCGAGGACTGGAGTGAAGACCTCAGGTAAAACAAACACCACTCCTGGCTGGCCCAATTTACATAGGGCAGGCCCAGGGTGGAAAAAGCATATAAAAAGAGGAGCCAAAGCTAGCTCTCTCTCTGTCTGCCGCATGCTGGGCAGCTCTTCTCTTCGCGTCTTTGGATCGACGTGCCCTCAGGCCTTGAAGATGGATTTTCCTGCTATCTTCCAAATATAAGAGAGCTGTAACACTGAGCTGTAACACTGATTTTTCTAAGAGCTATAACATGGTCCACTGGAGACCTGAGAGCTATAACACGGTCTGTCCAAGACCTGAGAGCTGTGACACGCTGATGGGGCTTTAATGTCTGTCACTCCAAATTTTTGTTGGGACGAGACAAAGAACCAAGGAACATACACAATAGGTCTAAAATGGTAACTTCTTTTTTCTGCTTACTATTATTTTTGTTGTTTTTTCTTTTTTTTCGAACCTAGTTATACTTTACTGACCTCATTACAATGATAAAGATGGTAAAGTTAAAATAAGTTTAAAAAAAAACTGCTAGAGGAGAGGAAAAAAATCAGCAAGTTAATGAAAGAACTAATCCTGCCACCGGTCCTCAAGTCCTGTATTCTCTATCATTTACATGCAAATTTATGGTAATATGTTTTAAACTGGCAATGAGAAACTTAAATCTGTGAGATTCATAGTAAAAATATTTTTGAAACACAAATTGGTTGAGAAGTAGAAGTTTTAAAGATACTACTGTGAGGCAAAAGAACCCAATTTAAATGTTTTCATGACAGAGCCTAAGAAGTATGGGGAAATTTGGATTATCACAGAGCCTTTTGGAAAACCTCACATATTCCAGGACAAATTACCTCCATTATGGTTTAATTTTTAAAAGATATTCATCAGACTCAGAATCAAATTCAAATCCTTTGGCATATATAATGTTTTAGCTGTGAGTGGGTTAAATCATGATGTTCATGTACTTGTTCATTCATTCAACAAATATTTAAATTCCTACTCTGTGCAGAACATTGTGATAGACGCTGGAGGTATTACAGTGAAAATGACAACATAAAAAGCAAGTAGGATCACACTCCATTGAGGAATACACACACACACACACACTGAGTAAGCGGCTGCTGCTGCTGCTAAGTCACTTCAGTCATGTATGACTGTGTACGACCCCATAGAAGGCAGCCCACCAGGCTCCTCCGTCCCTGGGATTCTCCAGGCAAGAATACTGGAGTGGGTTGCCACTTCCTTCTCCCAGAGTAAGCGGAGAAATAAATAAAAGGCAAATTGTAATACGTGCTATTGAAACAGAGCAGCACCCTATAGTGAGTCCCTCCATGTCCTCCTCCTGCCTTTTGTCTGTATTAAAACTTTAATAAGTTTAATCAGAGAAGTGACAAAATGCAGAAGCAAAGGAAAGCAGTCAAATAAGACCAAATAACAATAGCTTAGTCATTAAGCAGTCAAGAACCCTTAGTGCCTCCTCAAGGGCTATAGATAATATTCTGAGTTATATCCCTTGAGCTGTTTTACAAATTCTGAAACCCCATCAGGTAGAAGAAGTTAACTACATGATGACCAGACTGTAGACATAACATAAGTTGCCACAATTCTGAGAGCTGGCCTCTAAGAAAGGGGAAAAAATCAACCCTGGAACTGAAGATTAAGTGCACTTAACAGTCAAGATGTGCAAGCTGGACTGTGAAGAAACCTGATCGCCGAAGAATTGATGCTTTTGAACTGTGGTGTTGGAGAAGACTCTTGAGAGTCCCTTGGACTGCAAGGAGATCCAACCAGTCCATTCTAGAAGAGATCAGTCCTGGGTGTTCATTGGAGAGACTGATGCTAAAGCTGAAACTGCAATACTTTGGCCACCTTATGCGATGAGTTGACTCACTGGAAAAGACTCTGATGCTGGGAAAGATTGGGGGCAGGAGGAGAAGGGGACGACAGAGAATGAGATGGCTGGATGGCATCACCGACTCGATGGACATGAGTTTGAGTGAATTCCACGAGTTGGTGATGGACAGGGAGGGCTGGCGTGCTGTGATTCATGGGGTCGCAAAGAGTTGGACACGACTGAGCGACTGAACTGAACTGAACAGTCAAGATGACACTGATCAGATCATTACATGACCGATTTCAAGATGATTGTCAGAGCTGACTGTGCTGTTTCTACATGTAGAGCCTCCCTCTGCCTATAAAAGCTCTTGCCCACTGATTGTTAGGGGGTGGGGTTAGTGGGGTGGGGAGATTTGGCCTTTGGGTTAGAGTCTGCCCCTGCCCCATGGTTGCTGGCCTCTGAAATAATCAACCTTTTCTTTCCACTGATCTTGCCTGTTTCTTGGCTTTAGAGCAACAAGCAGCCAGACCCCACTTCTGATAACATTATGACAAAAACTAAAGAGTAACTGAGACAGACAGCCTGCAGAGAGCAGAGCCCCAGGGCTTACATGTGCTGTGAGGCAAAAGGACCCAACTTAAATGCTTTAATTACACAGCTTAAGAAGTGTGGGGAAATTTGGATTAACACAGAGCCTTTTGGAAAACTTCACGTAATCCCAAGACTAACTACCTCCATTATGGTTTAATTCTTAAAAGATATTCATCAGACTCTGAATCAAGTTCAGACTTCTTCAGCATATATAATATTTCAGTTGTGAGTAGATTAAACCATTACCATTATCTTCATCTACTTGTTCACTTACTCAACAAATATTTAAATTCCTACTCTGCAGAACATTATGATAGATGCTGGAGGTATTACAGTGAAAATAAGAGCATTAAAAGCACGTACATTGTAAGACTTGAGTTGGGAGTGGTGGCAAGTGTTGGTGAGAGAACAAGTATCCAATGGGAAATGGAAAACAGGAGACAGTATCGTATCTCCTCTCTCAGGGATGAGAAGTCAAGGAATTTGGACCCAGACATCTTGTGTCTGAGGTCTGTTTTCTTCATCCTTAACATAGACTTATTGTAATTTGTATTTCACTGAGTTTTAATAAGGATCAGTTCAAATAATATACATGAAAGGGCTCTCTAAATTGTAAATCACTAAGACATTAGTGATCTTGATTAGCTTTGTCGAGAACGGTAAGCTGGTGAATTTCTCTAGATATCACCACCACAAAAGACTCAAGGCACTAAAATAAACTGCTTAAGGAGTTAAGCATATACAATGAGATGTGTTTACAGAGACCTGGTGCTTTAGAGTGACTGTCTTCGAACATGTAATAACGTCTTGAACTTATTTCACCACTTCAATTGGTAAGACTCCTGTATTAGAGGAAGACAGAAACCTTGGAATTTCATTTAAGAAGAAAGTGACATTTGGAATTGAGGAAGGGAGACAGAGGGCTTAAATTTTACCACGGATTTACTATATCTGAAAAATACTCACTTCATCTTTTTTACTTTTTCTAAGGAATGCCCCCCAAATGTATACTACAATAGTATTCCTTAAGTAAGAGCCGTATACAAAGGCTAATAAAATTGAAGTAGTGAATCTAAAAGTAGTGATATACCCCTTCCTTTGATTACTTTTCTGTTCTATTTAGTTTTCTTCTGTGTGGAAAACATATATACTAAATATATATATAAAACATATATATACATAATACACATATATACTAAATGTATATGCATGTTTTATATATACATTTACATTATAATATATATTTACATAACATATATACATTTACATTACATTTTTGGTTTATATATGGAAAATTACATAATCATAAAATATGTAACTATGTGTTAATACGTTCACATTATATGTATTCACATTATATATAAAATAATAATAGGTGTTGCATTTATCACAAAGTAATCATAAGAGTAGTACAGGGAAATATAATTGGAAAGCAAGCAGGTAAAGGGGGAAGAAGGGAGTCAGTGTTAAGAAGGATCTTAATAATATTTATGGACAAAATGATTAGCATTTTGAGATTTAGAAATTTGGGATTTGTATTTTCAGTGCTTGTGAGCCATGATCTAGCAAAACCACCTAACCGTTTTTCTCTTAGATACTCATCCTATTCTTTTTTCCCAAAGCAGCAAAGTGAGATATGACTCATTTACGGATTCCACTCTGAGTCATGACCATGGCGATCAGAGAAATAAATGCAGACTTGGGAGCACTCGCACCCTCCTTCCTGGGACTGGTTGCCAAGTCTAGTGTACAACATCACTTCTGGGAAGAACAACCCACATGCCCACAAGCAAATGTCTCAGTGTACTTCCTAAGTTACTCCCAAGTCTATTCCCAGAATGGACATTAACCGGACCAGGAACAAATTTATTATGACTTTATTTTTCCTTGATCCCAAAGGAATATTAAATACACAAATTTGGCGATGTATAACAGCTGAATAATGGTACTAAAGGTCATAGCTCAGCTCACCTTCCTAACTGGATGGAGTGGAATGTGTGTGCTCAGTCGTGTCCAACACTTTTCAATGCCATGGACTGTAGCCAGGACAATCCATGGGATTTTCCAGTCAAGAACACGGGAGTGGGTTGCAATTCCTCCTCCAGGGGATCTTCCTGACTTAGGAACCAAAACCTGTGTCTCTTGCACCTCTTGCACTGGCAGGCAGGTTCGTTACCACTGTGCCACCTGGGAGGCCCTAACTATCCTAACTGGATAATAAAAGCTAAAATTAGAAAATCTAGTTCTCTAACGTTAGAGGACAAATTAAGAGATAGTATATGATGTGGCTATAATTGATTTTTTAAAAACTCTGTCAAACATACCGGAAGCCATAGATCTGCAGAGAAGTGTATCTTCTAATCAAACATCTTTGGAGATTTTATTTAAATGAATCCATGGGTTTGTAAAATGTTTGGAAGCTCTTATAAACACAACAGTGGCTTCTTAGATGCACATCTTCATTCCCAGAAGTTGTGAACAGGTTATATTATGTGGCAGTAAGGAATTAAAGTAGCTGACAGAAGTAAGAACTCCGTTGTCCTTAAAATGGGCTTCCCAGGGGCTCAGTGATAAATAATCTGCCTGTCGGGTTCGATCCCTGCACTGGGAAGATCCCCTGGAGGAAGAAGTGGCATCCCACTCCAGTATTCTTGTCTGGGAATTTCCATGAACAGAGGAGCTTGGTGGGCTGCAGTCTGTGGGGTCACAGAGAGTCAGACACACTGAGTGACTGAGCACATGTCCTTAAAATAGGTGCTTACCCTGTGTTATCTGTGTGGACCTCATGGAATCACAAGGTCAATAAAAATGGAAGGAGGGGTCAGAAGAGCTAATGTCACAGTGATGTGATGTGAGACCCAAGTGACCATTGCCAACTCTGAAGACATGGGCTTGAGACAAAAAAACAAACAAAAAGCATGGATATCTCTAGAAGCTGGAAAAGGCAAGAAAATGAATTATCTCTTAGACTTCCCCCTCAAAATGCAGCCCTGTAGGTACATTGATTTTAACCCAGTGAAACTCATTTTGGATTTCTGAGTTTCAGAACTGAAGCATAATACATAATACATGTATGCTATTTTAAGCCATTAAGTTTGTGATCATTTATCATAGGAGCAATGGGAAAACTAATCCTGGAGCTCGTCTAAGTCCCTCCATCTCCTCCCTCTGTCTGCTCTGCCTTGGTTCTGTTACTCTAGTGACTGCAGAGTCAACCACCCATGTAGGGATTTGTTTGGGAGTCATAGCCAACCATCGGGAAGTTATTCAAAGCCAGCCAGAGATTCTGTGAGATAGCCTTCATGGAGAATTGACGGGTACAGGATCCAACCCAGAGATAAAGAGGGCACAGACTAAGGAGCACAGTCCCCAGTGCAGAGGTTCATCAATGAAGATAGGGAGGAATAAAAGAACCATTATATACTAACCCTTGTAGCTGCTCCTGCCCTGCCTAAGCCCCTGGCACCAGGAACATATATTAAGCTCCACACCCAGATTCCATCCTGGAGTTAAACTCTGGAAGGCTAAAGTGAAGTTGCTCAGTCGAATCTGACTCTGCGACCCCATGGACTGTAGCCTACTAGGTTCCACCATGCATGGTATTTTGCGGGCAAGGATACTAGAGTGGGTTGCCATTTCCTTCTCCAGGAGATCTTCCTGACCCAGGGATTGAACCCGGGGCTCCCACTTTGTAGGCAGACGCTTTACCGTCTGAGCCACCAGGGAAATCCCTCTGGAAGGCTAAAAGGGCAATCAAATTGAGAGAGGCCTTTTAAATAGAGATTAACAAAATGCTAATTACTATATTCAGATTTCCTACCATCCAGTGTTGGTGGAAGAGAGATTAAACAAAACAAACAAAAAACCCTTCCATTTTGTTTGTTCATCTGAATGCAGTGCATTAATTTTCAATCAACATAAAATGAATAAATAGTCCGTGACTAACTAGCTTCTAGATTAGCCAGAGTCCATGTCTGGACCAATGGAAATATCCCTGAAGACCCTGAGTCTTTTAACATCCTCTTTCCTCAAATTTGCATTATTTAATAGACTGAATAGATAAGGAAAGCTATGATAAGACTTTCCCCTGGGGGTCTTCCTGATTCACTAATCCTGAATTTTCTCCATTAATCACACATTTTTTCCTAAAAAAAAAGAAGTCAGAGGCACTGTCTGCGTAAGACAACTGAGAATGCAAAGAATTATGAAGGGGCTGTTAATGCATGAGAGACCAGAAGAAATAAGGCTTTTGGAATCTAAAGTCCAAAGTTGGGTATTCTCCCTGCCTGAAATTAGCCTAAGACCTCTAAACTTACAGTGATGATATCTTCCACTTTACCAAGAAGCAAACATACAGAAAAGCATAGAATCCAAGGCTTGGATCATCTGCTACAAAGAAAAGCAAAAAAAAAAAAATAGAGAAATGAATAGAACATAACTTTCATCTGCTTATTGTAATCACTTTCAGTGCTTGCTAAAAATGTAAATGTCATCATAACACACATTCAGTTAGGAGCTCCAAGGGAAATCTCTTGGGAATTTGTATTTTTTAAAGTTCCTTGAATGATGTCGATCAACAAACAACTTTGGAGATCATTAACTTATTTCAGAATATGAGTTATCTCCAAAACTAACTAGAGTAGCCAAAAACCATGATTTCTTTTTAATACAGAAATATTTAAATCAACAAATCATTGCCAAGATTACTATAATGGATCTGCCCCCATTTTCTCGTTGGAAACTTTAGAAGAATTTTTATTGACATGGTAATTTCATTGTTGTGCAAAGGAAGAAATTGAGTATGGGTTAGAATATAATAGGTCTGGGTGAGTATCCAAAAATATATATTCTGCAGAGGGGAACTCTAGAAGAACACTAGAGTCTTCAATATTGAAATAATTATCATAGAAAAACTTTGTGGTTTATGAATAAGTCAACTACAACTTGTATTTTAAAACCCCAGAGCTATTTTGTAAAATTCTCTTCTGAAACTTAGGGGAAACCATATAGCCCCGGAAAATTTGTATCATTAGAAAGTGTACTAACTACTTAATCTGACAGGTCAATCATTTTCTTGCACATGTAATAGAGAGGGGATATTTGGAATGAAGGGTAAATATTAAATTTCAGGACCAAAGTTTTCAACACTAAAATAATGAGTACTTAGAGCACTTGCTGTTAGCAGTCTATTTGTTTTTAGTGGAACTTGTCTTATAATGAGTCAATATTATGTCATTTTCAAAATATTAATATGACTTTGGTACTAACTAAACACTTTAGGATTATTTCAGTTTTTATGAACTTTATTTAGTTTCATGATATGCCTGCTGGATTCCTAGGTTGAAACCAAAATATTAAAATTTTTTTTTTCTATTTGTGCAAAAAGCCTTGATTAATTTAGTTCCTTTGAAAACAATGTATTCTGAACCATCATAGAGTTAATCAGAAGAAAAAGGGATTTATTTTTAACTTTTAATGTGTATAAGACCTTTTATTCATGAATTCAGTCATGGGAAAGCAATTAATTCCTAAAAAAATAGGTTTCTCCATCCTTTGCCTCTTCCAAAATCTTTCCCTCTGCCTCAAATGGTGTGAACTATTCTGCCCTTGTCCTCAGTTGCTTCAGTGTGTTCAATTCTTTGCAACTCTGTAGACTGTAGCCTGCCCAGACTCCTCTGTCCATGGGATTCTTTAGGAAGAATTCTGCCCTTCTGTTGAGTTCAGTTGCTCAGTCAAGTCCGACTCTTTGTGACCCCATGGACTGCAGCATGCCAGGCTTCCTTGTCCATCACCAACTTCTGGAGCTTGCTCAAACTCATGTCCATTGAGTCGGTGATGCCATCCAACCATCTCACCCTCAGTCATCCCCGTCTCCTCCTGCCCTCAATCTTTGCTAACATCAGGATCTTTCCCAGTGAGTCAATTCTTCACATCAGGTGACCAAAGTATTGGAGCTTCAGCTTCAGCATCAGCCTTTCCAATGATTATTCAAGACTGATTTCCTTTAGGATTGACTGGTTTGATTTTGCAGTCCAAAGGACTCTCATGAGTCTTCTCCAACTGATGTTTGAAACATCAGTTCTTTGGTGCTCAGTTTTCTGTATGGTCCAGATCTCACATCCATACAAGACTACTGGAAAAACCATAGCTTTGACTATATAGACCTTTGTTGGCACAGTAATGTCTCTGCTTTTTAATACGCTGTCTAGGCTGGTATAGCTATTCCTCCCTGAAGAATCCCAGTTCAACCTTCACTGCAAAGCTTCATTTTGATTTTCACTTCCTAAGGTAAAATCTTCTTCAATCAATCAGGCCTGGTTCTGCTGCTGTTACTCTGTTATTCTTCCCTCTGTAGAATAATTTGCCATTTGGCATCACAACTACGTGCTTATTTGCAAATTTTCCACCTCACTGACTCCATTCTTCTTGAGGACATGGGGCTGTTCTCTAGTCCAATATGGTGCCTAGGTCTCCATAGGCATTTATGTGTGGACTGATAAATAAATTTTGGTTTTCTTTCAAGGGGCAAATCAGAACTTTATAACTGTTGCACACTTATTTTATTGCTATGTATTTTATTTCTAAAAATGTTTTTGGACCATTTTTAAAGTCTATTGAATTTGTTACAATATTGTTTCTGTTTTAGGTTTTGATTTTTTGGCAAGGTATATGGGATCTTTCGGGTGGTGCTAATGGTAAAGAACCCACCAGCCAATGCAGGAGAATAAGAGATGCAGGTTTGATCCCTGGGTCAGGAAGATCCTCTGGAGGAAGGCATGGCAACCCACTTCAGTATTCTTGCCTGGAGAATACCATGGATAGAGCAGCCTGGCCAGTTATAGTCCAGAGGGTTGCAAAGAGTTGGACATGACTGAAGCAACTTAGCATGCACGGATATATGTGGGATCTTAGCGCCCTGACCAGGGATTGAAACCTCAGCCCCTGCACTGGAAGACAAGTCTCAACCACTGGACAGCCAAGGAAGTTCCATGGTTTGTATTGACTTTAATTTGAATTGTGTATTTGAGAGTATCTCAGTAATATTTTTTTTTCAGGGCTTATAGTCTTTAAGGTTCTTAATTAAGCTCCAGCTACAGACGTCAGAAGGAAATATTTTTATGCTGTTAACTCATTCTTTGATTATACTGACATTATATGTACCAAGTTCTAACCACGTCCATTGCCACTTCTCTAGTTCAAGTTACCATCTTTAATTCTTGCCTGGACTGATACTGCTGTGCTCCATTTTGCCTTTCTGCTTCCTCTTGTCATTCAGTTACCTACAGTCATTAGCATCCCAAAGCACCTGAATGAAAATTTAAAATGTACCCCGTGCACTGTGATGACCTGTGTGACCTGGTCATCCTCACATGTTCAACTGCAATTTCCATACTACTTAACCATCCAACTTTTATCATCAACCCCTCACTCAAAAATTCTGAAACCTCTGCACTGAATACTCTTTGCTCCACTTCTTTACCTTTTCCTACCCTGTTTAAATATTTGTTTACTCATCAAGCAGTCTTTCTCTGCTTTCCAATGCTTACATTCTTTCATTATATCTTACCAATTTATCTTATAATACTAAGATAAGTTGTATTTTTAATTTGTTTTTCCATGTTTAATGTCAACATTAGTATAAATATTAGTCATTTATGCCTTTTATAAGTCAGCTTACAAAAAGAAATCACTGTATGCTTACAGTGTTCTAAGTAATGTACTCACTCAGTTAATCATCAAAGTTCTCACTAACAATACTATGTTCCTGTTATCTATCTTTGTTTATACCTGCTATCATTTCTCTATATAGCTGTTATTCAATAAATAATTATTTTTAAATCCTCAAATTGTCTGTGACTATAAAAGTGAACAAAAAGAAAGTAATTGTACTTCATTGTAGCTTTTTTTCAAAAATGCTTCTAAATTTTAAAATTTTGTCTAAAATTATTAGAATTTTGAAATGTTTTATTCTATGATGAAATAAAAAATCAATATATTCTTGTATTTCAGGATTTCATTGTCATTAACAAGGGGGATTAAAATTTTCTTTCTCAACCTCTAGCTGCACTGCTCAAAATTAGCATGTCAAAGAACTCTTTAAATCAAGAGGATAAGGAATCCACTCTAAAGACCTCTAAAAATGGTGAGTGAAAATGGAAATGAGCATCAGAAATGTGATGAAAATCATATTATCTCTTGGCCTTATACACATTAATAACTTATTTTGTCTTATGCTACAGAATATTTTAGATAGTTTTATGATGTCAGTTATGTTGTGAGATTATTTTAAGACCAATCGTTCAAAGTTGAAAGAAAAATGAACTAAGTATTTAACTTAGAAGTGAGAGACTCTAAATGTCAAAAATTGTTTGTTATGTCTTTTCAAACTAGAAATAAAAAGCCACTGAGCATTTTACTGGGAAAAATATACTGCGTAGGCTGAAAAGTATGCACAAAAGCTAAGAGATTAACATGACATTGGTGAATGCTTGCTGGATGAAATGTCATTAAAAGAAATCAATGAAATAGTAAATCACCCGATAAAGATTTAGCCAAAACATGAAGAATGAGTCATCACATCTGTATAATTGTAATTTTGCCTGAAAAATGGACAAATCTATAAATGTCTCTGGCTGAACCAGCTACATTTTTATGGAGTACTATTCTTTTTCATTTTTTTTAACACCAAAACCATTTTGTATTGGGGTATAGCCAATTAACAATGCTGTGGCAGTTTCAGATAAACGGTGAAGGGACTCAGCCATACATATACATGTACCCATTCTCCCCCAAACCCCTCTCCCATACAGACTGGTACACAACATTGAGCAGAGTTTATGGAGTACTATTTTTAATTAAAAATGTGACTGATATACAGATTAGAGTATTTCACAAATATATTCTCAAAAGGCAAAACATATCATTCATGTTAAGGGAAAAAATAATTGAGAAAATTCAGACTGTCAAGCAAAAAAATTGAATTGTATTTATTTATTTTTAATTTATGTTTTATATTGGAGTGGAATTGACTAACTGTGTTATTTTCATGCGTACAACAAAGTGATTCAATTATACATACATGTGTGCCTATTCTTTTTCAAGATTTTTTCTCACTTAAGTTATTACAGAGTATTGAGCAGAATTCCTTGTGCTATACAATTGGTCTTTGTTGGTTATCTATTTTAAATACAGCAGTGTGCATATGTCAATCCCAAACTCCCAATCTGTCTCGTCCCCCTCCTCCCCATTTCCCGGAACCATAAATTTGTTCTTTAAATCTATGAGTCTGTTTGTATTTTGTAAACAAGTTGGTATGATTTTTTTTAGATTTTTGAATATAAGTGATATTATATAATATTTGTCTTTCTCTGTCTGACTTACTTCACTTAGTGTGATAATTTCCAGGTCCATCTATGTTGCTGGAAATGGCATTATTTCATTCTTTTTAACATGCTCAGTCGCTCAGTCATGGCCAACTCTTTGCCATCCCAAAGACTCTAGTCTACCAGGCTCCTCTATCCATGAAATTTTCCAGGGAAGAATACTGGAGTGGGTTGCCATTTCCTTCTCCAGTTGTTAATGGCTGAATAATATTTCATTGTGAGTGTATATATACATAAGGGCTTCCCTGGTGGCTCAGAGGTTAAGGCTTCTGCCTCCAATGTGGGAGACCGGGGTTCGATCCCTGGATCAGGAAGATCCCCTGGAGAAGGAAACGGTAACCCACTCCAGTATTCTTGCCTCGAGAATCCCATGGATGGAGAAGCCTTGTAGGCTACAGTCCACGGGGTCGCAAAGAGTCGGACATGACCGAGCGACGGAATGGAACAGTGTGTATATATATACACACATCTCACATCTTCCTTGTTTATTCCTATGTCAATGGACATTTAAGTTGCTTCCATGTCTTGGTTACTGTAAACTGCATTTTAGTGAACACTGAGGTGAATTGTCCTTTTGAACCATATTTTTCTCTGAATATATGTCCAGGAATGGGATTGCTGGACATATTGCTCTATTTTTACTTTCTTAAGGAACCTCCATACTGTTCTCCGTAGTTGCTGTACCAATTTACATTCCAACCAACAGTGTAGAAGGGTTTCCTTTTCTCTACACTCTTTCCAGCATTTATTGTTTGTAGACTTTTTGATGATGGCCATTCTCTGGTGTTTTCACTTCGGATGCTGATTGCAGCCATGAAATTAAAAGACACTTACTCCTTGGAAGGAAAGTTACGACCAGCCTAGATTGCATATTAAAAAACAGAGACATTACTTTGCCAACAAAGGTCCGTCTAGTCAAGGCTATGGTTTTTCCAGTGGTCATGTATGGATGTGAGAGTTGGACTGTGAAGAAAGCTGATCACCGAAGAATTGATGCTTTTGAACTGTGGTGCTGGAGAAGACTCTTGAGAGTCCCTTGGACTGCAGGGAGATCCAACCAGTCCATTCTAAAGGAGATCAATCCTGGGTGTTCATTGGAAGGACTTATGCTAAAGTTGAAACTGCAATACTTTGGCCACCTCATGCGACGAGTTGACTCACTGGAAAAGACTCTGATGCTAGGAGGGATTGGGGGTAGGAGGAGATGGGGACGGCAGAGAATGAGATGGCTGGATGGCATCACCGACTCGATGGACATGAGTTTGAGTGAACTCCGGGAGTTGGTGACGGACAGGGAGGCCTGGCGTGCTGTGGTTCATGGGGTTGCAGAGAGTCGGACACGACTGAGCGACTGAACTGAACTGAACTGAATGATTAATGACGCTGACCATCTTTCAGGTGCCTCTTGGACATCTGTGTGTCTTCTTTGAAGAAACGTCTATTTAAATCTACTGCCAGTTTTTTGATTGGGTTGTTTGTTTTGATGCTGTTATTTCTAAATTTGGAGACTAAAGCCTTGAATTTTAGAAACCAGTGTAAAAAATGTTCTTTGATATGATTTCAGGTTTTACATTACAACTAACTTTAAAAAGTTTTTTAAGGTTTTAAAAACCTTTCACACATTTTTGAGGTTTGATGTTTATTAAAGATGAATATTTGAAATTATCTTTAAAAAACTATTTAACTATTAATATACTTATTTTCCCAGGTTAATATTTGAGACAAGATTTTCTTCATATACATCAAGCATAGCAACATATCACAACAGACTGAATAAAGAAGGAGCTATAAGAGTCCAGCTCAAGCCTAGTAACCCACTTATTAAATAGATTTACAAAAATAAAATTCCTCTCCTTTCGCTATGTATATTTTGGAAAATATGGGGTTTTACTTAAAAATTATTGTATTAACACATAATGAATTCACTATTATTATCTTAAGAAATAAAGAGAGGAGACTATAACTACCAAATATTTTTTAATAAATAATGCTTGAACAATGAAATTACAGAAATGTTATGCTTGATTATATACAAACTTCATGAATGATTGGTGACAATACATTCTCATATACCATTGATGGCAGTGATAATCAGACCAATAACCAGTTGATAACTGTAAAAAGTCTTAAAATGTGCACACACTTCTCATCAGAAATTTCACTTTTGGAATTTTCCTAAAGCTAAATTGCATTAATGCACAAAATTTGATCCACATATTGTGTCATAATGGTTAAACTGTGCAAACATCAAACAGCAAACATTGAAAGCACTGAAACACTCACCATTGAGCAAAAACATCAGTAGTATTTGATACACCCATACAATAGTGTGTTCTGTAACTGTGTAAAACATGATGCAGAGATATATGTATTAGTTAGATAAAATAAGTAATCTAGATGAAAAGTGCAAAACACAAGGGATAAAAGGAGCAAGAAAGAAATAGAGAAATGAAGTTCTGTTGGGAATATAAAACATGTCTGAAATACCTGAAGCAATAAAAATCTAAAGCAATGAGTACTTCTGGGGAGTGCAATTGGAAAGTCAGTTGGGTAAGAGGTTATTTTACATTTAACCTTATCTTATAACCTGGTATGTTATTAAATGTTTCAGCATGTTATACCATTCATGTATATTATTTTTACAATGAAAACTAATTAATGCAAAAATACTGTAAACCTTATTCTTGATAATTCTAAAAATATTTTCATGTAAGATGCAGGAGAAATGGAAGCAATTGTAGAATGAGCTTAAAGATGCACATCCATGTGTAAGGACTCTAAAGATGAAGATAGTTCCATGGCTTGTGTGTGTGTTAGTTGCTCAATCGTGTCCGACTCTTTGCGACCTCATGAACTATAGTCCATCAGGCTTCTCTGTCCATGGGATTCTCCAGGCAAGAATCCTGGAGTGGGTTGCCATTCCCTTCTCCATCCATGGCTCATAAGAAATGCTAAAGTTAAGAATAGTAAAAAGATTGACCTGAGGGGAGAAAAAAACTGAAACCCATTCCTTTATTTTCTGATTTGAAAACATAAACTACCTATTAAAATGGCATTTTCATTTAAAATGTGTCTATTGAGATAAGCAGAATAGACAGATTAGGTACAACCAATTTGGTGAAAGAAATTTCAACGCAGAAGACGGTGCTTTACAAATTATAAGAGAAAGCAAGTGTTCGTTGTAATATTAAAAAATAACAACTACATTATGATACATTTATATAATAAAATTTAATGCAGTTAATTAAATTAAAATGACATTAGAGAATAATATTTAATAATATACAAAAATACCCACAACTTACTGTCATGTGGAAAACATTACAAAACTGTAAGTGTAATGTTGTAATATTTTTGTGAAAATCAATGTCTCCTGGTTTGTGTGTGTACATATTCACACCTTAAGAAAAAACACCAAAATATAGTAATCTCTGGGCTAGAAAATATATTTTTACTTTTTCCCTTAAAACTATCCTCTAACCGTGCTAAATTCTTATTTTTCTCTGCATTTTCTAAATGTGCTAAAACAAACAACTTTTATGGCAGATAAGAAGAGATGAGTTTGAAATCTCAGTGTGTAAAATGGTAAAAATAGAACCTTCTCCTCTATTAGCAGGGAATTGTCATTATATTTCATCCTGTTCTATGTTCTGAGATGACCTCATATCACAGATGCACAGTCATATCTTACTGCCTAGACAGAGCACTGGGAAACAGGAGACGCCATTCATCCTGTGCTGTGCTTAATCACTCAGTCCTGTGCGATTGTGACCCCATGGACTGTAGTCCACCAGGTTCCTCTGTCTGTGGGATTCTTCAGGCAGGAGTACTGGAGTGGGTAGCCATTCCCTTCTCCAGGAGATCTTCTCAACCCAGGGATCGAACCCAGGCTTCCCTCACTGCAGGCGGATTCTTTACCAGCTGAGCTACCAGGAAAGTCTGGCCATCCATCCTATACAAAGGGAAAACAATGTTGCAGTTCTTTGGGTGGAGTACTGGTAATACCTTAGTTTAGCTCTTCACATGAGAAGAAAAAGATTCAGCTGCAGAACTTGGGGCACTGGTTTCATAGAACTCATCCTTTAAAGGGTATCTGAGATTCATTCCAAATCTGTGGGTCTATGACTCTATGAATAGTGATGTGTTAGTCGCTCAGTCGTGTCCGACTCTTTACGACCCCATGGACTGTAGCCCCACCAGGTTCCTCCCTCCATGGGATTTTTCTAGGCAAGAATACTGGAGTGGGCTGCCATTTTCTTCTCCAGTCAAGCCCTACACCAGTGGCTTTACACACTGTCCTTTGATGCTCATATATTTTCCTACAGAAATTATCAAACCCTCGTTAAAGATTAAGAGACTAAAGGTATCAAGATTACATACTTTTTTCATTTTCACTCCAGGTAGATTGGTTGAAACAGGTTCTAATCTACATCTGTCTTTCCGTAAAGTCTGGGCAGTTCACGGAAAGAAAGTGAAAGTCGCTGAGTTCTGACTCTTGGCAACCCATGGACTGTAGCCCACCAGGTTCCTCTGTTCAGGGAATTCTCCAGGCAAGAACAAGAGTGTGGGTTGCCATTCCCTTCTCCAGGGGATCTTCCCGACCCAGCAATTAAACCTAGGTCTTCTGCATTGCAGGCAGATTTTTTACCTTTTGAGCCACCAGGCATGTTCACTACTTTCCAACTATTACTTTTCTATCATACATTACAGAATGGTTATGACAGAAGGAACAGTCAAGTTGCTGTGAGCCTTGGGGCTTTGAGAAGTCCAAGGCTGCATTCAGAAAAGTGAAAGTGAAGGTGTTCAGTAGTGTCTGACTCTTTGCAACCCCGTGGACTGTGGCCTACCAGGATCCTCCATCCATGGAATTTTCCAGGCAAAAGTACTGGAGTGGGTCTCCATTTCCTTCTCCAGGGGATCTTCCCAACCCAGGGATCCAACCCGGGTCTCCCACATTGCAGGCAGACGCTTTATCATCTGGGCCACCAGGGGAGCCCACTCAGAACCAGGTGGGTGAAACAATAATGATGTTCTTCATCACACTTGCTGGTCTCAAGTAACAGAGAGAGTCCAGTTGATAGGCTGATGTGGCGACTTAATCGTTTTAACATAAATTCTGATGAAATCTCCCACATCCATTACCACAAAGGACCTGATCTCCATTCACTGCGTTGGAAAGCTCAGACCTCACCCAGGAGGTCTAACGTGTGCGTATGGGAGAATGTGAGCATGTGAAGTACAAAGAAAGAAACTATTGCTGAGCTGACCTTGTGCCTTTTAAAAGCTTTTGCCTGGCTAATATTTATGCATTTTTCTCAACTGTTAATAATGTTGCCTAGAAAATATTTAAACTGATTAAATACCTTTTCCTAGGTCCATCCTGTCCACCCTCTTTCCAGAGGGTGAAAGTGCTCATGATTTTGTTTTTCCACTTACTTATTAGATGACTTTCAGTGAATTATTTAGACTTTCTGAGTCTCCATTTTTACTTCTCTGAAAACGTGATAATAATATTTATATGGATTTTAAAGCATGAAATTTAAACTTTAGAAATATGTGAACATTTTGAGAATAAAGCATGGAATAAATTAGATACACAACAAATATTAATTTCATTTCTTTCTAATAAGCCCAAGAAATATGCTTTAAAATGTGCAATAGTATCCAATTATTGGCCTCACAGAACTAATTTTATAGAAAAAGGCATATACGGACAATATCAGTTTCACAATAAGCTAAATCCAACTTAATGCACTTGAACGCTGTTACAGACAACACATTATTGCTCAAAAGAAAAATCCTTAGAATATAAAGGTGGAATTTTTCAAACAAAATTGCAGGTTATAGAAGTTGACACGCTTAAAATTAATGCTTAGAGTTGTTTTAGCTATCTTCTTACAGTGAGACATTTAATTATATATGACTGATCGATTTACCCTTTTTTTTTCTTGATTTCTTCTAAGTTTATTTATGTCCTCTATTGTAAAACTGTGTTTGTTGTTTAATGGCTCAGTCCTGTCTGACCCCATAGACAGACCCAAGCCCACCAAGAGCTCCCCAGTCCATGGAATTTCCCAGGCAAGAATACTGAAGTGGGTTGCCATTTCTTTCTCCAGGGGATCTTTCTGACCCTGGGATCAACCCGCATTTCCTGCATTGCAGACAGATTCTTTACCGCTGAACTACTGGTGAAGACCAATGTAAAACAGAGGTCTTTCTAAAGTTTTCTTAAAACGTTATGCTACGAATTACCTTACAACAGTATTAGTTACTTCGAAGAAGATTGTTTTTAGTTTTTAAACTGTTCTCTGACAAAAATGAGGCATTTACACTAATATTAATTTTTCAGGCAAATGCATTAGTGATCATGGAGATTAAATTAATTTTCAAAAGTCTCATAGCTAAAAAGTCACATATTTATCTTAAAAGGGAAAATCTTACAACGTGGCAACTTAAAGTATCTGATTCTGAGAATTCCTATAAATATGAGGAAATGAAAAATTTGGATGGAAAAAATCATATAAAAAAGCTACAAAGCTGATACAATCACAAAATGAAATAGACAAGGAATTGAGTAGATCCTCCTTTTCTAGAAGCCTGCATCAGGAAATGATAAGGAAACATATGTCAAACCAGGCCTTTGAGAATGCAACTTAGCATAACTTTCAGCTTTGAAAAAAAAATATATTGCTAGCATGCAATGACAGTGAAAAATATTACTTTGTGATATTTTTAGTATACATTTATTTTTTCATGTTCTTTTATGCTTTTTTGGCAATAAGCTATAGAATACTATTCCCAAGTAAGGTTTTGGATGAATTCCTAAATTAAATCCACAAAATAAGAAACAGGCAGAATATTACTGATTGGTTCCAGACCTGAAGAGCATAGAATGAGTCTGCTTAACATAAGCAAACTGGAAATGTTGATACTTATCACTTGTATCACACTATAAATGAAGCATTTTAATATTTTAGAAACTAATGTAAGTTTCTCTTTTGG
The DNA here is from genome assembly GCF_049115385.1 of Moschus berezovskii. Classification (NCBI taxonomy): domain Eukaryota; kingdom Metazoa; phylum Chordata; class Mammalia; order Artiodactyla; family Moschidae; genus Moschus; species Moschus berezovskii. The sequence goes on along the minus strand of NC_142465.1, from coordinate 25,027,053 downwards.
CCAAAAATTAAGTTGGTCCAAGTAAGTATAAATTTCCAGAGTCATGAGCGAAAAAGAATCAATTCTCCTGAGTCTGCTCATTTACATTTTCCTGAAATGGTTTATTCAGTTGATGATTTAGGTGACCTTTAGAGGAACATGATGTTGGCTGAGAGAACTGCATTTCATTGTTGTCACAGCTATAGAAGTAAAGGGCTTTGTAAGAGAAACATTCTCACTGTAGATGTCTCATTTGCAGCAGGACTCCATTTGGGGTTAAAAGCTAGGTTATTTGGGCTGGTTTAGCACGTATCTCTCTCTTGCTCCATAGGGAGTGAGCTGGGCTGTCCTTGCTTACCAAGTCCACCTGCACCTCGTTAGAGAGTGTTTGCATGCCACACCGCAAGATCCCCACAATGACATAACTCCATTCAGAGACTGGCGTGACTGGGCTGGGTTTCCCCCCCACCGCCCCCCCCAAGCTCTTGTATCACTAAGAATCTGGCAGCCAGTTCCGTCCTGACAGAGTTTACAGCATATATTGGTGGATTCTTGTCCATAGTGCATCTGCTTTAAGAATTAACGAAAGCAGGGTCGAGACAGTAAGGTAAGTGCTGTTTTAACTATAGCACTGGGGATGCTGACGGTTTGGGACAGTGTTTATTGTAATAACAGAAAAAAATTCCAGAGCAACTTTGCCAATTGCTATTCAACAGCAAATCCAGTTTTGAGCATTTACTTTCACATCTTGCATAATATACTTTCCATGATTTATGAATGTGAGATACATTTTATACAGTCTATAATGCCTTACTTAGCAAAGGATGTTATAAAAAGTTTCAAGGTTTCACTAGAAAGTAGACACAGTGAAACAGTATGGCATTTTAAATGTTTGCTATTTTATATGTTAGTTTTGTTAGAACTTAGTTTGGAACAAAGAAAGCCATTTCAATCAGTATTCAAAATATTTTGCAACTGATAATTTGTTATGATTTGCTGTAAACATTTTGTGGTGTTATAAAACCTGAACAAAAGGATTACTTAATTCAATTTTGTTAATTTTAAAGATTTGGGTTGTGGATGTATATCTTAAGAAACAGGAATATGTTTGAAAGAAATTCTGGGAAACATGCTTTACTGTTTGGAAAAAAAGTCTTTTCTTCATAGCCACAGGTATTTGAAAAAACTAGGGGAAAGTAAAGTGTGTTTTTGCTTCATAATGGAGTCATTATATGGTTACAAACTCTCTTTGAATTCAGAGCCCTTGTTTTGACTGCCAAAAAATATGGAAGCATTTTTCATTACTATTCAATACTCACATTATAGTTCCCATGTCTATTTTAGTGTATACTGAATTAAAATAAGGTGGAAACTTATTAATAAAGTAAGACAAATCTTTACACCATTAATATACTGTAATTTATAAAGAATCCTACAATTACGTTAGCACTATGTAATTGTTCTCATGGCCAAGTCCTGTCAACTAAATTTAATGACTCCATCACAATCTTAGGGAATAATTTACTAAGAGTCTGGCTACATGTTACATTATGTCTGAGAGTGATCCTAACAATCTTTCTGAGTGTTTCATATGCCAAATTTAAGTATTTTATAATTCCAAGTTAAAGAAAGATGTTGAAAATTCCTGATAGCAGAAAATCCTGCTTATCCCAAACTACCCGGATCCAAAAGCTTGTACCTTGTAACTCACAGGAAGAGATTTTATTGTATGGTATCCATTGGAACATGGATGCTGCCTCACAGTAACAATTTCTCTCCCAGAGTGACTAATTGCTCAGCTATAACTCTTCATTCTACAAAAGCCCAACTCTTATAGCCTATATTCCTTTACCTACATTGCTGACCCTTTGCTTCCCAAGAAGTTGAAATGTGCTTCACTGATCCTTAGCAACAGGCACCTGTGAAGATCACTGACACAAATTGTTTTCGATGTATACTCCCAAACTGATCCTTTCCTACATGGCTCTCAGTGCCCACTGTTTAATGCGGACCTTCCTCAGTTCCCACCCAGTGAGAGTGCTAAAATCCGGATCAGCAAACCCTGCCTTCTCAAATTTTAACACGAAGAAGGGAGACAAATTGTGAGTGACTGAGAGAAAGAAAAGCTTTCATGCAAAACTTTGGAAAGAATATCATCCTCTACAAGTTAGATCTCTTTCTAGGTTGAAAGCTGTTTAGAGTTCGTGACATTTCCTTGATTAACAAACAATAATTTTACTAAAACTAATATACTAAATACTAATTTTCAAACAGAGTTTTGTAATGTGCTTAAAAGTCTAGAATGTTAAACAGAAGTTGACATAATATGCACCCCCCCAACTTAAGTCTGTTTCCTTCTTCAGAGTCAACAATAAAGACAATTCTAAAAGAATTTCCACCCTCCCCAGCACCCTACCACCACCATCCCCACCCCCAAACCACCCCCAGCAGACACAAATAAGAACAATGCTCTTCCAGACAAAATCACAGATTGCCCATGTTCTCAGGGAGGATCTTTTTAATGAGATCTTTTAATGATGTTGAATGGTTGGGTAGGGGGTCCAGTTTACAATTGTCTTCTTGTTTTGTTTCTTCTGGTTTTGAAGGCATTCTGAAGCTGCGTTCTAACACGGTGGTTAACGGGTACCTCCCAGAAACCTCTTGCAGGAATCCATGTAATTAAGGAAAGGACCTGGAGAGAGGTTGACTGGAACAATTAGGCCTAGCTCGCCCAGAAGGGGGCGCCAGTGTATGCAATCTGTCCCGGAATCTGTTCCCTTCCCCACATGTTGTAAACTTACATCCTTACCCTAATCCTTAAAAGCAAATCAGACAGACATCATTAGTGCGGTAAAAAATGCACCCTAAAATAATAAAATTCACATTTGCGAATGCATTTTCTTTCTTCTCAGTATACTTTTCCTGAAAGAATACTATTTTATAATACATATTTCCACTTTATTTAGGATTCAAAGCCTTTGCCAAAATGAACCTAGGTGTGTTTCCTCTCCTCTTGGCATTGATTGGCGGTGCCGGCAGCACCTATCTTGATTACTATGATTATTATGATTTCCCCCAATCAATATATGGGAGGTCGTCACCAAACTGTGCACCAGAATGTAACTGCCCTGAAAGCTATCCCACAGCCATGTACTGCGATGAGCTGAAACTTAAGAGTGTGCCAATGGTGCCTCCTGGAATCAAGTACCTTTACCTTAGGAATAACCAGATTGACCATATTGATGACAAAGCCTTTGAAAATGTAACTGACCTGCAGTGGCTCATTCTCGACCACAACCTGCTAGAAAATTCCAAGATAAAAGGAAAAGTTTTCTCTAAACTGAAGCAACTGAAGAAGCTGCACATAAATTACAACAATCTGACAGAATCTGTGGGCCCACTTCCCAAATCTCTGGTGGACCTGCAGCTCACTAACAACAAGATCTCGAAGCTTGGCTCCTTCGATGGACTGGTTAACCTGACCTTTATCCACCTTCAGCACAATCAGCTGAAAGAGGATGCCGTTTCAGCTGCTTTGAAAGGTCTGAAGTCACTCGAATACCTTGACTTGAGCTTCAATCAGATGACCAAACTACCTTCTGGTCTCCCAGTGTCTCTTCTAACTCTTTACTTAGACAACAACAAGATTAGCAACATCCCTGACGAGTATTTCAAGAGTTTCAGTGCATTGCAGTATCTGCGTTTGTCTCATAATGAACTGGCTGATAGTGGAGTGCCTGGAAATTCTTTTAATGTGTCATCTTTGCTGGAGCTGGATCTCTCCTATAATAAGCTGAAAAGCATACCGACCGTCAATGAAAACCTCGAAAACTATTACCTGGAAGTCAATGAACTTGAAAGTAAGTAGAAAACTGTGCCTATGATTGATTGATACTTCAAGGTTTTAAATGCCTAAGTTGTGTGACACAAATATTAAATTGGCTTCAGTTTAAAAAAAAAACAAAACTAAAAATGCCAACAAAATATTTCTCTAGAATATAGAATTCTAACTTAGTTGTTTATCCAGTATCTGGCTTTTCTTTGGAGTGTTCAGATAAGAAATCATTAAGGTCATATAGAATTTAAACACTCCTTTTTTCAAATTTAATATTCTGGGCTAATTAATTCTGCTGTGTTAACTCTTGATTTTCATCTGTCTTTATTTGCCTCCTTCATGACTTCAATTTGTGTCTGCATTCATTTCTTGACAATATGCAGCTAAGGGGGAAACCAAGTCCAGAGGAGGCACAATCGTCAGAGACTTTAACATCTCTCTCCTGCTTGTCCCAGAGCAGCCTGCGTACACTCATGGTCTCTGACATCTTTACTTGGGGCTCAACATGTTACTCGACTATCATGACGTCATCTATCTCTGCTTTCCCTGGTATGGTTGCTGTGTGTAGTCTTCACAGTGTTCTTATGAGGACTGTGAGAAAGTTTAGGGAGGACTATGATAAGCGTTTGGAATATAGTTTACTAGAATTACAGAATCCCTTTTTATTACACACAATGCTTCACCTCATTTGATTTTCCCATCATTTCTTCCTTTCTCTTACTTCTGTAGTTTATTTTTCATTTATCTGCTGGGTAGGAGTTTGACCTGATCCACTCGGGCTGTTTATGTACTCTCTTGATCTTCTGGCACATTTTTCAATTTAAGCTATAAAAAATCGGATCGTAAATTGACTATTCACCAATATGCACCTTATTTTTTAATGGAAATTGGCAGAAGAAAAAACCTGTAATTCACAGATGAAGTTTTTAAAATGAAGACTCAGGTGGGAAACACTGATTCACACAGTCAATAATTATATGTGCAAAATAATCTATTGAAATTGAACATGTGCATATTATAAAACTTGGTCCCCTTGTCATACTCGCTAAGGATATTGACACTCCTATCAGTAAAGATTGCATTGTGTCTTATTAATATGCTACTTTATAATTTTGCAACAGTTTCATGTAACTCCTAGTAAAGTTGGGGTGTTCTCATGAAGGAAATCGTGACTGCCAGCTCTTCAATGCCACGTCTTCTTTCTTGCATCTGGAAAGCTTGCCTGTCATGCAATACAGTCAAGCTATCAGAGCTAAACCCTTACAGTTGTTTCCAAGGGAAAATTCACTATGTGGCAATATATGGTCCCACATTATAAACTTTTGTGGTCAGGAAAAAGATACTCAGACAGGCCAAAATGCTAATGGAATTTAAGATGGTTGAGGGCTGAAGCAATCCATTAGATTTGGTGGGTGGAGGTTAGCAGGAGCAAGACTACCTCCTACTCTGAGAAAAGAAAAGGGAAAGATATAAATGCAGGGGCATTTGAAGGTGGAAAAATCAGTTTTCATTGTATAAGTAAAAAAGAAAGAGCCAGTGTAGGAGATGGGACAGATGGACCAAGAGAGAAATGCCAGCAGCCTCTCAGTGCCAAGATGAGACTGAAACTCCAGTTCCCAGCACGTTTAGTCATTTGCAAGTGAGTAGTTACTTTCTCCCTTCCTTATCTTTGACACTTAGGTATACACATTTCAGGGATTCTTGTCATGTGACTTTGCATGTGTGTCTTCAAGTTAGTTTATCTTGCTGCATAATATTTGCAGTTGCCCACATTGTAAGATAAAGAGAGTTCCTTAATGCTTTTCTATTAGGAAATGTACAGTCAAAAACTATTTCTTATTTTTCAAACTTGCAACTTTAAGCATTGGACTAGTCACAGATTCTCCGAGTATAAAACAATTTAGAAAAGAGAGAAAAAAAGGACACCAATAATTATTCAATACACAGTAATGTGCTAGCACTGTGTGAAGAGCTCTACATACCATAGTTGATGAGCTCTTCACGCCACACAGTATGATAGATATGTTATACTTGAAATCTGATAAATGTTTCAGAAGGCAAATGGCAGAGCTAGAAAACTAACATAGGCCTAGACCCATGTTTTTTTCCATTGTTCCATACTTTCTCAGAGGCAGTACTGAAAGCAAAATCCCTGGAATTTGACAAATGAGTAATTTAAGACAACATCTTAGAGCGAAAGACTGCAGTGTGTTTGGGGTTCAACTGAAGTCATTGTTAGCTAGAGTTGAAAAATGAAAGAAAAATAACAAGATAAAGGACCGGCATAAGGTTAATCTGAAATAGATTTGTGCCACCATCGGCAGTTTCAGTGTACATACACAGGTCATGCCATCTAGTAACCATCTTGGTGTCCATTAAAAACTAAACCAGATTTTCATTTGTGGCAGCTTTTTGACCCCAGAAGAAAAGGACATGGACTGAGATGGTGGATATTCCATGATTTGGTTTTCCTTTGGAGTTTTGAATCTTTGTCATGAAGTGTGGTTGTTGGAAAACTCTCTAGAGTTCGTCTATTTAACCCTTTTTAAGATGCAAAAACTCAGAATCCTTACTCTGCTGACTGTTCATGTAACAGCACCTCATCTTAGATTTCCTCAGGCTCTACTTAATATTTCAAAATAATGCTTAGATAACCTGATAGGCTCACTGCATGCCTTTCTATAATCCAGTATTTCTAAAACAAGAACTTAAATAATACTAAAAAGATGTTTCATTAACAACTTAAGTTCTGTTCCTTCAAACATTAATTGAATCTTCTGACTTAACCATAGGTATTCTTTATTAAATATTATTGGGCTTTTGGAAGTCTGAAATATTCCTTTAATAGTTCTAAATTCAAAGATACATCAAATAAGTGGAAGGAAGTCCTATTGGATATTATTATAGACTTAAAGATTTTCTGTTTCTTTTTAAATGATTGTTTAAAGCTCACGTACTGAAAGAAATGATTGAAATGTTTCATTCTAATTTTCCAGAGTTTGATGTAAAGAGCTTCTGTAAGATCCTGGGACCCCTATCCTATTCCAAGATCAAACATTTGCGTTTGGATGGCAATCGCATCACCCAAACTAGTCTGCCGCCTGATATGTATGAATGTCTACGTGTCGCGAATGAGATCACTGTTAATTAATGTCTACTGATTCCAATTACATTGAGGTGTAGCCTGGAACAGCAGTTTATGGTTATGTTTATTTGTGTGTCAGTTTTTATAGTATTCATTTTTTGTTGCTGTTTATTACTTTCATAAATTTCTAATTCTAAAGGAAAATGTTTTGTAAACATTTTACTACTTTTTTAAAAGAGAAGATGAAAGGCAGGCCTATTTCATCACAAGCACAGACACACACACACACACACACACACACATGCGTCTTGACAAGAAACTTAATGCTTTATTTGTAAATTTAGTGTTTTTTACATCTCTACCGTCAAATGATGTGAAAAGCTTTTTACTGGTTTCATGAAAGTCAGTCAAGTCTTACAATTTCTAAATCTTAACTTAATGTGCCAAAAATCATATGGATGTTTACAGTCCTGAAGCAAATTATCTCAATGCTCAAATGTTCACATTTCAATGTTCAAATTTGTTTAGCTGAAAAATAGATGGTAAATTTTGAGACCAATGATTCTGCAAAATACTAGACAAAATTCATGAAACTACATACACTTAAAGTAGCATTTTTAGTGTTAAGAATATATATATACTTACCTAATGAAACTTTTCTTTTCTAGAATTATGTTTCACCCTAAGTCATGTGTATGTTTCTTTTTGATTATTTGCATGTTATGTTTAACAAGCTAATAGCAAAATAAAACATAGCAAATGGCATCACTGTGTTTGATTTCTTGTGAAATTCATACCTCTCCAGTAAAAATAGATAAAATAATAGATTAGAATTTTAAAAATCTCTAGCCTGAAATATTTTGCTTATGTTAAATAGAATTTTTCATTAACTAGATTACCTGCTTAGAGCATCCACTTGTAAAGAGTCTTTAAATACATCTTACAATATGTACTTGAAAGTGTGCAAATCCCAGGTGTGTCCTCTAGTCTAACTCAGTTCTGACACCATGTGCCTAAAGATGGGGTCAGATTGTCCAAGCTAAAGGTTCAGTCCTACAGGACTGCCTTCCCTCCCCACTCATATGCCAATTAAAAGCCCAAGTTGTTACATGTTCTTCTGAGCACCTGGCTATAAATCAGAGGTTCCCAAGTCCCTCTCCTAGACTTCAGGAATATGCTAGAGTGGCTCACAGGACAGGAAAGCTCTTTGCTCACTAGATTATTCATTTACTATAAAATGGTACAATTCAGGAACAGCTAGATAGAAGTGGTGCAAGGCAAGTTATGGGGACAGGGTGCTAAGCTTTCATGCCTTCTCCAAGCACATGCCACTCTCCCCAAATTTCCACAGGTTCACCAATCAGAAAGCACTCCCAATTTTGTCCTTTTGGGTTTTTATGCATGCTTCATTTCATAGTCATTGGGCATTGGCAGTTGAACTCAGTCTCTAGCACCTCTGCCCTCCCAGGAGGTAAGGGGGAGCGACTGAAGGTTCAGACACTCTCAGGAAGGTTCTGGGTCTCTTAGCAACCAGTTCCCCCTCCCCCTCTCCTTAGGTTACCTAAGAGCTTTCCAAAATCACTTATTAACATAACAAAAGACAACTTTATTGCTCTTATTCAGGAAATTCCAAAGGCTTTAAGAGTTGTGAGTCAAAAACCTTGGGGTAAGAACCAAATATATACTTTGGTCATTCAGATGACCAAAGTATATTTCTTGTTAATCACAGTATTACAATATTTAAATCTCACAGCTTCCTTGGATATTTGTCATTATTTCCATTCCTGCTGGTTTTACTGATTTATACACAGTGATACTCTATTAAATAAAAAGCAGCTATAAGATGTCAGCAATCACTCACTGGTTGTAAGCAAAAATGGCAGATCACGCCCAGGACTGAAAATGTTGAATATATATAAATGACTCTGAATATGAGATTTAAAAGATCAATTTATCTTGAAACCAATATATTTGTAACATAAAGTTAGAGTTTATAATGCAGAAAAGGATATCCATGTTTCTATACAATGGGGAACCATAAGGCATATAACTTATAACTTCTACCTTACCTAGTTAACAATAAAGCATGTGTTTGGAGCCAAATGTGCAGTCAAAGATCACTCATCCATGGAGAAGCACATATATAGTCTCAAAGGAGTCTAAAACAAAGGCAACATTTCTCTAAAGTATTAATATGTTTTAACACAACATTTTTAGAGAACTCTATCTTATGGTAAAATGGCTTATCATCAAAGGACCATTATCAACTATCATTATCTGGCAGACTGATGTATAACATAAATATTGTTTTTGTTGTTTAGTAGCTAAGTCCTGGATGATTCTTTGAAGTCCTGTGGACTGTAGCCCACCAGGCTCCTCTGTCCATGGAATTCTCCAAGCAAGAATACCAAAGTGGGTTGCCATTTCCTTCTCCAGGGAATCTTCCCAACCTAGAGACAGGTATATTATGTAATTCTTAAAGTGGTTGACAAGGACTAAATTAAACACGAAGTGACATTTCTTATAGAAACATCTGAGGACTAGTTTGATCCTGTTTGGGGACAGGTAGCTCCCCTTTCTAGAGGCTAAACCCCATCTCTTCAGGGCAGAGCTGGAGGAGGGAAGACACTGCTCTTTCATGCATTGTGACAGCCTTGGGGAGGAAAAGATATTGGAGACTCTATCTGCTCTTCTCTCTTCCCATCCTCAAGTCCCACACCAGTTTCTCTAATGCTTTCCAACATCTCAAGTGTATAATCAGCATGTTCAAATGCTTTTCTAAATGCAGATTACCAGCGCAATGCCCCAGATATGCAGACCTGGTAAGTCATGCAACATAGGATTCCACAGTTTTAAGGAGCATAGGGATTCTTATACTGGTGGTCAGCAGTACACATCGTTAAAAGCACTGAGTTAGTGTGATCCAGTCATTGAAATCCAAAACAGTTGAAAAGAAGAAACACCCTCTCTAGGGAAGCAGAATAGAAGAAAGCATGTCATTCACAGCATACATACATGAGAAAAATATTATTTTTTTCTGTATTTTAATTTATTTAAGCCCTCATCTGTGAGCAAGGAGTAAAAATTGTAACTTCATGAAAATAATGTACATCACTTCTGCCTCAAAACTAACTCGAGTGGCTTCATAGATATTTCTTTCCTGCCGGTGCTCCTGGTATCTATCAAGAGAGACGACTTAGAATTTAGTTGGATTAAATGTTCAGGAAGGTGCCTAGAGGAAGAAGGTACTTAGGGGAAATGGTCAAAACAGGGTGAATTTAAAACAGGAACTCTCTTGACCGTCTCACTAACAAAAGTGATTCTGATTTTGTCTCCTTCTAGATAAACAACCCTATGTGTGGATTAAAGCAATTATGCATGTGAATTATTATTTTTTACTAAGACTGATTCGCTGGAGAATTAATGATAGACCATAAATTGGGCAGAGAGGAGGGGACCGGGGGTAAGGAAAATGAGAAAAGTCCTTCAACATCTCCATTTGAAAAATCAATGCTAAGTCATGCCTTTATGGTGAAAGAGAACTATGATGTACTTGAGGTTTGTGAGGAATTATCATGCCCTAATAAGTACAAAAGTACGGCTGGAAGATAGACCACTAAATGAGCCAGAGGAATGCTGATTTCTTAGTTAAAAGTTCTTCTACTGGTAATAGCTGTTTTCAGAAATACTGGAGAGTTTAAAAGACTGGTTTAATAAAGGACTACGAGTTTCTTTCCTTGTGATTTTTTAAGTTTGGGGTTCTGGTTTTTTGTAGAGCTGCAATTTTATCATAATGATGGCCTTAGATTATTTTCTTTGGTTGAATTTTGCAACAATCATGTAAACTTTTTTAACATTGTTCTCACAAGTAAAAGTAAATGCTCCTTTGAGTTAAACTGAACTCTAAAGCAACTTTACTAACAGAAACTAAATATGTGCATAAAATAACAATGTAATCAAATTTAAAGTAGACATGCTGTGCATGCAGGCTCAGTCACTTAAGTCGGGTCTGACTTTGAGACTCTATGAACTGTAGCCCACCAGGCTCCTCTATCCATGCAATTCTCCAGGCAAGAATACTGGAGTGGGTTGCCATGGCTTCCTTCAGGGGACCTTCCCAACACAGGGATCAAACCCACATCTCTTAAGTCTCCTGCACTGGCAGGCAGGTTCTTTACCACTAGCTCTACCTGGGAAACCCAGACACGCTGTGAGTAAACGAAACAGACAGAAATGATCTTTTAAGACAGCTGGCTGGGTATATTGGTTCACTCACTCATGCATTCAGTAGATCGCGTTTCCTAAAAAGGTATTAAAAAAAAAACCAAAAAACTGAATGCAGCACACGGAAGGGAAAACAGAAATTTAGACAATATAAAATGAGTGAGGTCCCATGTATCTTTATTTCACTGTGTTAATCCCTGGTTTCCACTTCTACTGTGTAGGTGTAATTAAAACATGGCACTAGCATAAAAACAGATATACAGCCCAACTGAACAGAATAGACAGCCCAGAAATAAAGCCTTGCACCAATGGCTAAATGGTTTTTGACAAGGGTGCCAAGACTGCACAACGGGGGAAAAACAGCCCCTTCAAAAATATTTGCTGGGAATAAAAAAAATAATAACTGAATATTAACATGCTAAAGAATGAAGCTGTACTCTTACCCTATACCATACATAAGATTTTACTCAAAATGGATTAAAGATCTAAATATAAAATATAGAACTGCTAAACTCCTAGAAAAAACAGGGGAAAAGTTTCAAGGCAATTAGGTTCGGCAATGATTTTTGATTATGAAAAAATAATGCAGACATCAAAATTAAAACATAGACCAAAAGGACTACATCTAACTTAAAAGCTTTTGAATGTCTAAAGAAACAAGCAGCAGAGTGAAAAGGCAACCTATGGAATGGAAGAAAATAACTGCCAATCACTTACTTGATTAGAAGTTAATATCCAGAATACAATAGGAACTTCTACAACTCAACAGTAACAACAACAAATCTCCAAATAGTCCGATTAAAAAATGGCTGAAAGAATAGACCTTTCATCAATGAAGACATGGAAATAACCAATAATCACACTAAAAGACACTCAACATCACTAGTCATTAGAGAAATACAAAACAAAAGCTCAGTGAGATACTACTTCAGTATTAGGATGGTCATTTTCAAAACAAAAGAAAAAAAAATCATTGAAGATGCTGAGAAGTTGGAATACTTGTGCAGTGGGAATGTAAACTGGTATAGCCACTACGGAAAAAAGTATGGAGGTTCTTCATACAATAATATCTAATATATACCATTAGATATTAGTGTATGAAAGACAATTTGAAAAGACCCTGATGCTGGGAAAGATTGAAGGCAAGAGGAGAAGGGGACGATAGAGGATGAGATGGTTGGATGGCATCACCGACTCAATGGACATGAGTTTGAGTAAACTCTGGGAGACTGTGACGGACAGGGAGGCCTGGTGTGCTTTGCATTCCATGGGATTGCAAAGAGTTGGACATAACTGTGTGACTGAATTGACTGAACTGAACCTAATACATATTTTATATCTTAGATTTTATCCTCTCAACATTCCTACACATTTGATATATCATAAAATTACAGCGAAGAAACTGAGGAACAAAGAGTTAAGCTAATTTGCCAGGATAATAAATGATATCCAGAGATTTCTCAAGACCGCAAACTAGACAGCATCGTTTCTTCTTCTCTTACTCATACCTCACATCCAGTTCATCAGAAATTTCTAATGAATAAGTCACCAAAATGTATACCAAATCTCTCCATTTCTTCCCACCTCCACTTCTACCTCCCTAGTGCAAGCTTCTCTGGTGGCTCAGACAGTGAAGAATTCACCTGCAATGCAGGAGACCTGGCTTCAATCCCTGGGTTAGGAAGATAACCTGGAGGAGGGCATGGCAACCTACTCCAGTGTTCTTGCCTGGAGAATCCCATGGACAGAGGAGCCTGGCGGGCTACAGTCCATGGGGTCGCAAAGAGTCAGACATGGCTGAGTGACTAAGAACACAATGCAAGCTTCAGTTGATCTGGCCTGAACAACTGCAGTGTTTCTAATCTTTCAGCTCCCTCTCTTCTGCTATGGGTGTAATTGGGTCCCTCCAAATATTCATATGCTGCTAAGTCACTTCAGTCGTGTCCGATTCTGTGCGACCCCATAGACGGCAGAACCAGGCTCCCCCGTCCCTGGGATTCTCCAGGCAAGAACACTGGAGTGGGTTGCCATTTCCTTCTCCAATGTGTGAAAGTGAAAAGTGAAAGCGAAGTTGCTCAGTCATGTCTGACTCGTAGCGACCCCATGGACTGCAGCCTACCAGGCTCCTCCGTCCATGGGATTTTCTAGGCAAGAGTACTGGAGTGACTTGCCATTGCCTTCTCCGAAATATTCATATAGTGAAATACTAACCCCTAGTACCTCAGAATAACCATATTTGGAGGTCCAGAGCCAGTATTTTCAAACACTTCTAGCACTGTTCCTATCAGATTTCCAGAGTTAGTTCTAGTGTGAGTTGCTTTGCTTCAAGGGCCAAAACATCACTGAAAGATTTCGGCTGGGTAATACCCAAAGAAACTTTCGTTCTAAAGTCCCTCATAAACTAGTAGATTCCTTGGCTTGAAATAACCTATTCAGAGATTACCTGGTATTTTTTTCTCCTTTGGGTGTTATGTAGATTCCCATTCTACATCAATTCAGTTTAAAATATTGCTGTTAAAAGATGAAGGAGAGGACTAGAGAGATCATTTGTTCTGCTAATTACACTTGGCCAGTGTTAATTCTTTTAAAGTAATTCTATTCTCCAGACAAATACACAGTCTGAAAATCGGGGCCATTTTTATGGGGCCTGAGCATTTTGTTGATAGGAACATGGCTTTTCTTCTCCTTAGTTAGCAAGACTAAAGCTTTCCAAGATTTTGCAATCACTTTTTCAATTTGTCAACTCACTGGCCAAAAAAAAAAAATTCCATCAGACTTCTCTTTTCTAGTTTTTGGCATTTTCCCAGAGAATTCTGGGATGAAGATTTCGTTTCAAATTATTTTAATGGCCTTTAATCCTGAGTACAATCATCTTCATTCTAAGTTTATTACTAAAAATTCATTGGTCTAAGAAAATGATGACCTTTATTTGTCTAAGATGGAAATTAAAAGTACTATGACTTCATGGCCATTTGGATGTATGAATAGGTGTTCAAATGTCTTAGCCTTGAAAATGTCAAGACATTGTCCAAATTCTTAACCAAGACTTGCTTAAAAAAAGATTATTTTAAAATTAAAAGAACTGGAAATCGAATGTCATTTGCCAAACTTTTTGATCATGGCTTAGATATCACAATTTAGATCATTTCAAGTGAGAAACATTGCCTGGCGAATAACCATCCAGATTTTAGCAGGAAAGATTGCCATCAATGCAAATAAATCACTACACTCAGAAGCTGATGTACCCACTTAAATTATTTTCCAGATATGTACTTTGAAAAACCCTTGGGGGAGAGTTTCTTGACTATTATAATCTTGAGAACTACCGCTAACTCCTAGTTAGCACCATTTGCATTGCTGTTTCAGCTATTGCTAAGATTGGGGTTTCCTTGACTATTACCAGCATTGTTTCAGCTGTTCTAGGGTTGCATTTTTCCTCTATCTTATTCCACAGTTTTACAATAGCTAAAAAGGTAATACTGTAAACAAACAAACAAACAAAAAACCCTAAAAGTAAGCCAAACGAAAGTCAGAACGTAACTCTACAGCAATTTTAGCTTATCTTTTTGTAATAGGTATATTTTTAAATATTCTCAGTTTCAAACAGGACAACCACTCTAAGTTCACCTTTATCTCTAGTCTTTCTTTTTCCTTCCCCAGACATGAGAAACAAGTGGAATTAGATTTCACTTAGATCTTGGTAAAGCAACTGGAGACACACTTCAGTCTTATTTGTAACCATGATAGATGTCACAACACTCAGTACCAGAGAAGTCTTTCATTTTTGTACTTTTCCCCAAAGGGTTTCTAATTCTCTCTTCAGAGATAAAGTATCAGGCAGCAGTCAGCCAGGTTCCAAATAATTATTTTACTGTAAAACGCTTGCTTTGTTTCTTAAGTAAACCCATCTAGCACCTGCTGAACTGAAGTATTAAATACACAAATTCCAATAGTGTGAGTCCAAGATCTCCCTCTTTGAGAGAATGAGAATGTTAAACTCCTGATAAAAGAGTCCTCTCTCACTTGTACCTTTTCCACCTCAAGTATAGAGTGAGGACAAAGCTGGAAGCTTTGATTATTCTCTTGGAATAAAAGCTGTGATTCTCGCTCCTCTCTCTCTCGCCCCGCCTCTTCTTATTCCTCTTTTTCTTTCCTTTGTTATTATTATTGACTTATTTAATATTTTTGGCTGTGCTATACGAAGGCTTTCTCTAGTTGCAGTGTGTGGAAGCTACTCTACGTTAAGGTACAAGGGCTTCTTATCACGGTGACTTCCCCTGTTGCAGAGCACAGACTCTAGGCTCACGTGCTTCGGTAGTTTCAATGTGCGGACTCTAGAGTAGGTGAGTTTCAGTAGTTGCAGCACAAAAGCTCAGTATTTGTGGTACATGGGCTTAGTTGCTCCATGGCATGTGGAACCTTCCAGACCAGGGATCGAACCCGTGTCTTCTGCACTGACAGGCAGATTCTTATCCACTGTGCCACCAGGAAAGTCTCCTTTTTCTTCTTCTTTCTCTCCTTCCTCCTTTCTCCATCCTCCCCCCTCCTTCCTTCCTCATTCTACTCCCCTTCTCCTCCTTCTACTTTGCTTCACCAAGGATAATATAATGTAAGAATGTAAGCTACGGCAACAGATATAAACAACATTGATAAAATACATGATTCAATTTATTTTCAACCCAAATAGGCTATTTTAAAAAATCATTAATAGTGTTACTTAAAACCATCATATAATTGCCTCCTTTAAATATAAGATTTCCATGAGGTAAATCTTGTCCTTATTTTACACACCAGGAATTGGAGGCTCAGGAAATTTATATTAACTAGCCAAGTTTCATACAGATGGTGAAATCTGCAGCTGAGCTTTAAACACAGATCAGTCTCATCCAAAAGACTATGAACTATTCGGTAGACATTCACACCCATTTTTGAAAGGAAGAAAATGAAGCAAAGTTTCCTGGCTAAGTAGGTGGTTTAATACAGCAGAAAAAACACTCAGTGGGAATGGGTTATAGCCATGGTTATGCCACTAAGTATGTGGTTGGGTGATTACTTCTTTGATCTTTGTTATCTTCATACCTAAATCAAGAAGATTGGAATAAATGACTGCGTTCTTTGGAGCCCGAAGATTTTGTTACTTTTAACTGATTCAAGGCCACAGAGCTAGAGTTTGGGATTGCCAGGTAACTTGACTATCAGTATTCTTCCTATTTATTGTTCCCCTTGATGAGAAGGAACCAGAGACACAGGTAACCCAGTTAATTGCAGGAAGCAGGGCTAGACATGTGCCATCCCGCAAAAGAGGTAAAGGTAGACTCTGGCTCATTCTGGGTGGTTATCCCTTTTGCTGTCTCTCTACAGCTTATGGTTCCAGACTATCCATTCAGTCTCCAGGAGCTTTACCCTACCCAAAGGCTGCTCAGAGGAACTGAGAAGGAAAGCGCAGGTAGAAAATAACCCATGGGCTTTTCTCAATTCTTATACTCTTGAGAAGAAACGGATTACTCAGTTTTGTAGATACAAACAAATCATTTCCTCCAGATCTCGGGTGGCCCCTGCAGCAGCCTGAAGCAGGGCTTCGGTTCCTGGTATTGAGGTCAGGTTGGGATGGTGAGAGCACCAAGTCCGAGCCACTAGACCAGAGCTCAGCAACCAGCCCCTGGTTCATCGACTTTGCAGAAATGAATGCCCACAAAGAAGAAAGCAGTGAAACAAAGTATTCACTAGGAGGAAAGGAGTACAGTATATGGGACAGATGCACACGCAGGCTCAGAGAAGCCACTGAGTCACCCTCCGGGCAGTTTGAGTCACTGTTATGGGTCATTTCTTCCGGGTTTTCCTTTGAGAAACTATTTTTATTTGCCGCATCCTGAGTCCATATTTAGTCTTTCTCAGGAACCTGCCATGTGCGCGTTTGTCTCTTAGCCAAAACGGATTCTAGTAAAGAGGCCTACGGGTAGTGCACGTGACTTATCCTGAGGTGACGCCTCGACTCTTCTTGACCGCCAAGGAGCCTTTCTGCGCATGCGTAGTCAGGGAGGGCCCCCCCCCCCCCCGCCTTAACCCTGAGAATGCCCCCGCCTTAACCCTGAGAATGAGGAATGTGTGGTCTTCTCTCTCTCATCTGGGCAGGGCCCAGGCTCCCCCATCATCCTGCTTTAATGGAGTTTCTGCTCTTAAGGAATTTCTGCCCAGAGGGGAGGAGCTGTTTGGCCCAGGGCCCATCTATCTCCTGCCTCGCTCTTTCCTTAATTCAAATGACCAGTCCATACTATTGTACTTACTCTTTCCAATGACCTCACCCCTACAGAACTTTCTCACCCGTGTAATAAGCATCCTCTGCCTTGTGTGGGGATTCCTGATTTTACTGTGCCCTGAGATGAGTCAGTGATATTCTTTCCTTCAGAAATACAAAACTTCCAAAGTTTTGTTTGTTACATATTTGCTTATTTGTTTTCTCTTCCTTTCTTATGCAAGTAACCCTGGTATCCTTCTAAAGAATCTCCCTCTATGTTTAAATTAGCCAGAACTGATTTTGGTAGTAACTCAAAGAACCTAAATTGATTCAGGATAGTGTACTTCTTTCACACCTTTTAAAACGTATCCTTGCTCAGGTTCCCTTAACTGATTTATGAAATCTCTCCACACGTCTTATCTTGTTCTTCCACACTTGTCATCAGCTAATCTGTACTGTCATTGTTGTCAGTCACTAAGTCGTGTCTGACTCACTGGAATCCCATGGACTGCAGCACGCCAGGCTTCCCTGTCCTTCACCATCTCCTGGTTTGCTCAAACTCATGTCCTTTGAGTCGGTGTTACATTCAACCATCTCATCCTCTGTTGCCCTGTTTTCCTGCTCTCAATCTTTCCCAGCATCAGGGACTTTTTCAGTGTGTCTGCTCTTCACATCAGCTGACCAAAGTATTGGAGCTTCACCTTTAGCATCAGACCTTCCAATGAATATTCAGAGTTGATTTCCTTTAGGATTGACTGGGTTGATCTTGCTGTCCAAGGGACTCTCAAAAGTCTTCTCCAACACCACAGTTCAAAAGCATCAATTCTTTGGCTCTAATATGTGTATTTAATTTATTTGCATTTTCTTCTTATTGTTTTACCCCTGACAGGATATATGTTTCACCGAGGCAGATATTTCAGTCTTTTACTTCTAGTGCTCTATCTCCAGGGCCTACAATATTCCTGGCACATATAAGCCACTTTGTAAATATTTGTCGGATGCATACACATTTGTGGCACCAAAGTATTGGCGTATCATTTATATCCCTTACTTAGGACATTGAATCTCCTAATAATAAGCTGTTCTTCTTTCTCTTCTTTTCCCTTCTTTATCTCTCTCTTTCCTTTTTCCCATAAGGCCAAACTGCTTGTTAGTTCACCTTTGCAAACTGACAGATTTTTAAGATGATACAGAAGAAAATTTTCTCTGCTATACATGTGTCTAGGTCTTACCATTCTTACCTATCTAATAATACAGAATAGAAAAATAAGACTTAGGTGTGGGCTTGGAGAAAACTCAGGCTGTCTTCAGTGTTGTTAACCTCTGTTGTCTGACCCTCATCAAGAAAAAAGGTGTCTTCCACTTGGGCCAACATTGTCATGCAGTAATGTAATATTGGGCTTAAAAACCCATTTCAAAGAAATTTGTATTCCTAAGACCTTGACTTCTGTGCATTTATTCTCCAGATGCCTGAGGTGGAGAAGAGTAGTGGAATGCAAGACACATAGAGACAGGGTGAGCCCTTGGTCTTGGCCATCATTTAATGTCTTTTTCTCCTTGGATACAGGAAATTGAAAAGTTAAGAGAAAAGATCAATGCTAAGAAAATATAATAAACAGAAACAACTTGATGAAGATTCCTTATTCCACCTGTAATTCATCAGATTTTCTCACATTATTTTTAAAAATGCACCAAGACATTCCATTCAAAGGAATAAGTTCATTTTTAGTTTAAAATAAACATGCACAAATTCTAGATGACACAAAACTTTTTTCTTTTGTTCTGGGAGATCCTTTATAGTGCTTTTTATCCTTTCTGACAGGAACCACAATAGGATCAGTAAATTGTGACATTTAAATCAGTTTTACTGATTACAGGAGAAAAATTGAACATCTGCAAAATCTCTTTTAAAAAACCTTTTCAGAGATTAACTGGCCTTGCTTTTTGTGATTTTGACTAGAGAGTAAAGAAAATTTTGTGATCTTGCATCCTAATGATTAGTTAAGAGAAGTATCAGAAATATATTTAGGTGTTACCAAGGGCCCATAGTTTCTTATGAGTTCTTTCTGATCTAAAGGGCATTTCTTTTTATTAGTTTACTCCTTTTGGACTGAAATCTTTTGATTTCTTAGCACCACCTCTCCATTCTCTACCCCAGCTCTCTCCCTAGTCTCTGAGGAATGGATCCTTGTAGAATCTTCCTAGAAGGGACAAAATAGCATCACTTAAAGACATCTGACAAAAATAAAATCATATGAAATTATCAACTTAAGTTGTAAAATGTGATGCGGCCTAGCCATTCTCAGATATTATAAACATTACATGTTTTTAATAAAAAACCAACATTATTGACATCTCACAAAAAAAATCCTACCATGGCTAAGAAATTTGAGTCCTTATTATCATCTACGCCAAAACGTTAAAGGAGAAAGAGAAGTTCTGAAGTGCTTAATGCAAACCATTTCATGCTCTGTAACTCCCTCCAACCCATATTTCATGCCCTGGAGAACCTCCCTGGCTCAACACTGATTGACTGAATGTAGTATCTGGTGGGTGTCATCAGCAATAATTGTAATGCTTCTTTCAAGACCTAGTTTGACCCCTCAATACTCTTAATATATTATACTTTCTCAAGCCCATGTCCAAATGCTTTGGTGGAGCTTGGCGGGGATTTAAATACCACTTTTTCTGTAAAGTCTTTGTTGTCTCCCATCATGAAATCAAATCACATTCTCTTTCCCTGAACTTCCTTTCTTCCAGCTGTCCCTCTCCGTACACTTCCTTTGCTTTCTTTTTTCTTTTCTTAATCTGAGTCCTATGTCATTCCCCACAGTCTCATGCCACATACCCCTTAGAATTTTGCATTAAGTTTGTTTATTTATCTCTTCTCCACCTCTTTGGAAGATGAGTTCTATTGAAGAGGTTTTTATCTCCATCTAGTCAGATGATTACTGAGGGTAACACTTTTTCCAAAAAGTGTTCTTGGCTTGTGGACAGATACAAGGTGGCTTCCCACCTGTAACTGATATCGGCTAAATGTGCCAAAGCATCTGTTGTGCTGGACCAGTGGGAAAAGAGGAAAGTTTCCTTTCTCTACACCCAGGGAATAAGCTCATGATAACAAAGAAGCCAGCAAAATGAATTAACACTAAAGACCAATTAATATCTTTTGCAAAGATGTTTGTAAGTTTCCCAAGAGATAGATGCAATGCCTAGAAACAGGGATCCTGTCAACGCTGGAGCTGACAGTTTGTCTCCAGCACACCCCTCCCAGTCCGAGGGGCTTTTAAAATGGATTGTCATGATAGATTCCATCTGGTGAAAATGGAAAGAAAACCATGCAGGTTTTTCGTTACAGTCTCCACATTGGCATAGCAGCCAATTGGCAGAGTGTACATTCAAGGTTTCTCTTTTTTCTTTCCCTTCTCATAAGCTATGGAAAGTTCTAAATTTTAAAGGACAACAAGGCTATATTTCAGAGGTGACAGAGTGAAATTCTACGCTGTTCTCTCTACCTCAAGCTTAAGTAACTCTTTAACAACTGATTATTCTATAGCTAAAGAAAAGCCCTTAGCTTTGACTGCTTCTGCCACAGGCTCTGGTCTTTCTGGAAGCACAACAGAAAATAAAAGTGGTTGAGATCAGGAAGCACGTTTTAATAAAAAAATATATAGAACAAAAATTTGCAGAGTGTTTTGTTTGAACAGTTTGAATCAGTGTCACCATGACATCATGATAAAAGTACAGATTTCTAGGCTCCATTTCAAATTTACTGAGTAACAGTCTCTGAAATGGAAGCTTTGGGATGTGAAAATTGAACAGGTTCCCTGGATGATTCTAAATTTTAAGAATCTCTTAGGTAACAAGGGTATGGAAAGAATATTGAAAGTTTCTAGAAGAAGTCTTCATTTAAAGATATGCTTCCTTTCAGCTTTTTAGATGCTTTATAGAGGATATTATTATTAAAAATTGAATTTAAATCACAGTTCTGAGCCTTTAGAGAAGGGTAAAGTGTGAATTTAAAATTACTTTGAGATATATTCCCTAATACTCATAGAGTGAATAAGTTAACAGCATTGCAGTTAGGTGGTCTTTTAAGGACTTAAAAAGCAAAAAAATTCAAACATACTTGCATAAAGTTTATGGATTTGAGCTAAAGTCCTAGAAATGATTGAGGGAGTAGGTTGTCAACTTATGCAACCAACAGTGTGGAGGCTTTTTGAGTAGTTTAAAATGAATTTAACAGTGAAAATATTTATTGTCCTTTGGCTGAAAATATTGTCTGAAATTAATTTGTTTAGCTTGGGAGAAATTTGTGAAATGTATAGTGAATTATGTAGCCAGTTCTTTTTAGATTTATAATATTTCAAATAAAATCTGCAATACCCTACCTGAGGGGAAAAATGCTTAGTGGCAAGTACTCCTAGCCAAGTCACATTAGATTCCAATAACTTTGCTTTACTTTACAAGAATTCTTTTTTATAAAATGTGTATGCTTGTTCAATTTTCCCTTGGATTTTTCTTTTTCTCTAACAATTCTCTTTAGCCAAATCCCAAGCAGATGTAAGAACAACTTTGATTAGATGGAAAATATACAGAGGTGAGAATAATAGCAATCATGTCATTTTGGGTACAGATTAAAAAAATTTTTTTGAAGTATGGTTGAGTTACAATCTGTTCATTTTTACTTATTTAAAAATTTACTTTATTATATACAGATCTCTCTATAAACAAAATGCTTGAGCTCACTATAAATTTTCAAGTGAATGTAAAGAAACTATTTTGTAGTTTGAGGTGGCAAGGAAAAAGATATTTTGAAAACTCAATGTTGAGGGACTTCCCTGGTGGTCCAGTGGTTAAAACTTCACCTTCCAATGAAGGAGATGTGAGCTTGATCCCTGATCAGAAAGCTAGTATCCCACTACCTCCTGGCCAAAAATCCAAAGCATAAAACAGAAGTGATGTTGTAACAAATTCGATAAAGACTTTAAATCTTAAAAAAAAAAAAGAAAGAAAATCTGAAGTCTGTCAGTCTTCTTGTTAAGGTGTTAAGTCCAATTTCGGTATGGAAAGACTGTGCACAGACATTTCTGAAGGCTTCAGATTGTCATCAGAACCTGCGCTGTCTCGGGTGGCCCAGTTGATTATGTTTTCCCAGGTATAATTAGAAAGATAAGTTTTTACAAAATTTTAATTTGATAGTGGTCTTTCCTTACTGGTTTAGTAAGGTAAACCCATCTTCATTAACAGCAGTCTCACACCCAAACTCTCTCTCACGTGTGCAAAAAGCCCTTATGCAAGAAACAAAGTCTTCAGAATCAATTGCGCATGTGTGCTCAGTCACTCAGTTGTGTCTGACTATTTGAGATCCCATGGACTATAGCTTAGGCTCCTCTGTCCATGGGATTTCCCAGTCAAGAATACTGGAATGGGTTGCCATTTCCCTTCTCTAGGGGATCTTCCTGACCCAGGGATCTAACTTGGGTCTCTGGTGTTTCTTTCATTGGCAGAAAAATTCTTTACCACTGAACTACCTGGGAAGCCATCAAATTCTACAGACACAATTAAAATGATATGGTATGTATCATTCCCTAGAATTTTCATAAAGCCAAATTGAGGAAAGATAGCTATTTGAATCAGATTTGAGGAAAAGTTTGGATGGTGTGACATTTCCTTTATTAAAGGTAAGAACTACCTCAGAGAGGATTTATTCCAAGTTTCTGTAATACCCTAGCACACAGTTTGTACTTACTGCGTATAATTATTTCATAATAGCCTTAAACACAAATTATGGCAAAGAGATTTCGAATGGGCTTATTATAACAAATTAGTATTTGGGAGACTGAAAAAATAGCAAATAAATGGATGGGGAAGTAGTTTGACATCTCAGTTCTTATGAAATATGGAGTAGACTATCTCTTCTCTATTATATATCTTTTATAGTGTTTAGCAACATAAATGTTAACCTGAGTTGATATTGCTCTAAATCTGAAGTACTGTGACATTTTTTGCTTAAAAACATGATTTAGTGGCCACAGAGTAAAAAACTGTCCCAAATATTACTTTCTATTCATATCTTTTACACTGTTTTTAATACACAAAACATAGCTTATGTTAAGGTTGTTAGTTACTTCCATCAAATTCTAAATTAATTACAAGAAAAGTGGCCAAAGACAGTGATCATTTCCAAATCTTTATCCTCCTTGAACTTTCTGTGGCATTGAACACTGATGGGTAATTTGTAATAAAATTTAAATACATGAAAAATCTTTTTTTTTTATTCTTGATTCTGACTCACACAAGTTATATTTCCTGCTTTCTCTTTAGTTCATTTAAATGCTACCTCATTTGTATCCTCACCATGAGAAGAAACAAAATTACACTACATAAAAATTGTAAAAAAACAATATGATCCTGAGGGGTACAAGATTCGTGATGAGATTTTTTAATGCAAAAAGATAGTTAATAACTTTTCATTTAGACTACTAGCAAGTATTAAAAAATTGGACGAAGAACAAATTTCAGCCTTTCACAGCACAATTGCAATCACTTTATTTCTGCTTCCCTAATTTAGCAGATAGAGGATGAAGAAAGGTTGGGTGTATTACCATCAACACAGTTTATGTCTTCAGATTCAATAAATGAAATTCACAGTGGCTTCTGGAATCTCCATTACTATACACTGGCACCAAACATAGAATAACAAACACATATTTTATTTGGTTTTATTCAAGAAAAGTAGGTCTGTGTTACACTTCTCCAGTACTCCAACTATGGTGGTCATACAATAGTACCAAACTTTTCTTTTTTTCTTTTGAAAATCTTAGATAATGTCTTTTTTGATGCTGTGATTAGGAGTGGCATCCTTTTAGTAGAAAAAGCATTTTATCCAAAATTATGAATATGGAAAATGTGGATGTGGTTTCTAGCCAGGAACATGGATGGTTATTCCAATAAGAACACGAAAAGAACATTGTTATACAACATCCTAGCTGCTTTGAAAAGAAGATCTGCCAAAGAAAAAGTCAGGCTTTCAATTGTTGGTTGTGGACAAAATGTACACACATCTTAAGGCTGAATCATTAAAAGAAATTGCTGGTTTAAAAAGTAAGTATCTCATTGCCTCTATTTTACTAATGGAAAGGGCCAAGTGAATGACCCAAAGTCAGAACTACTTAGGCATCTGACTCTGGAGCCTGGCTTAGTCATTATACTCCAGTGCTCACTGAAATCTTGTGTATAGTTGAAATCAGTGTTTAGCATCTAATAATTATATACTATCTTTTAGCTATCCTTACAAATGTAATTTGGCCTTCCCTGGTGGCGCTAGAGGTAAAGAATCTGCCTGCCAATGCAGGAGACATAAAAGACTTGAATCCAATCCCTGGATTGGGAAGATCCCCTGGAGGAGGGCAAGACAACCCACTCCAGTATTCTTGCCTGGAGAATCCCATGGACAGAGGAGCCTGGTGGGCTACAGTCCATGGGGTCACAAAAGAGTTGGACATTACTGAAGCTACTTGGCAGGCACACACAAATATAATTTACCTTCCAGTGAGGAAACCACTACAGCAATGTTCTATTTGAAACTATTTTACTTCAATATATTTTAAAATTTAAGGGAAATACAAAAAGTTCATTTTCATAGGTAATTTTTGTCCTAAAAATTTTACTATATGCTGAAAGCATTTAGTAAAAAAAGAAAAAAAAATAAAAGGAAAAGTCTATACATAGGGGAGAAATTAATTGGAACATTCAATCCCAGAGAGTAGTTACACTCAGTAGAACTGAAAATTCCTACTGAGATAAATGATAAATATGCTAATTATTTATATTATTAAATATTTTTAACCAAGTCTCTCAATGGAGAGAAAAGTTAAGAATTAAATGCTTAAAATTCAAGGGGACAGGTAGCTGAAAATTATTTCATTAGGGAGTGAAAATTGCACTGAAAAGGCTATAAGAACTGTTGGCCAAATTTAATTTCTCTTCCTCATCACATAAGCATCCACAGAACACCTATGATATACCAGCACAATGAAGTAAATCAATGGGGTGAAAATGTAGAAAAGGAATTTCCTGTTGTCAAGAAACTTGGAGGCTAAAAGACAGG
Source organism: Moschus berezovskii (assembly GCF_049115385.1). Taxonomy (NCBI): domain Eukaryota; kingdom Metazoa; phylum Chordata; class Mammalia; order Artiodactyla; family Moschidae; genus Moschus; species Moschus berezovskii. Next base: position 25,001,582 of record NC_142465.1, on the reverse strand, counting down.
GAGAGAAACAACCACACATTGTTTTGACTGGGATTGAGTCTACCGTGGGTAATTAGTTTCTCACAGGAGCAGGTACTTATTTCTAAAGGTGTGGCACAGGAAATACTGAATGCCTTCATAGAGGAAGTGATGCTGTACTTGAGTGTGTGTTCGACATATAGATGGGTGGTATGGGGATTTCTGGTTCAGGAAGTGTCATGAGCAAAGCTTAGAGAGAAGGTGTAATAGTAAATTCAGAAAACTGCAAAAATCTTGGTAAGACTACAGCAGAGAGCTTGTGGATGCAGGTTTGGGGAACCCATGAAGATAGAGTCCTGCAGTAGACAAGGGACAATCATAGAGAAGGTTCCTGAGCAGAAAAATGTCTAGTATTGTACATACTTTTAATCATGCAATTATATTCCCAGGTAAAATATTGTTACTTTTTTATCTGGAAGACAGTGACCTGCAAAAATGGGACATATCACCTGTATAGTTACTGAAAATGACACATCACCTGAGGGTAAGAATTTGAAGAAACACATAGCTTTGGAGAAATGTCTGTTTAGGTCTTCTGTCCATTTTTTGATAGGGTTTTGGTTTTTTGATATTGAGCTGCATGAACTGTTTTTATATTTTGGAGACTAATCCATTGTCAGTTGCTTCATTTGTAAATATTTTCTCCCATTCTGAAGGCTGTCTGTTCATCCCATTTATGTTTCTTTCTTTTTGCTATGCAAAAACTGACGTAGAGAATAGACATGTGGACACTGTAGGACGGGGGCGGGAAGGTGGTGGGGTGAACTGGGAGACTGATGTTGACATATATACACACCATCTGTAAAACAGATGGCTAGTGGGAACCTGCTGTACGGTGCGGGGAGCTCAGCTTGGTGTTCTGTGATGACCTTGGTGGATGGGATGGTGGGAAGGAAGGTCCAAGAGAGAGGGGATATATGTATACATATAGCTAATTCACTTCCTTGTATAGCAGAAACTAACACAATTTTAAAGCAATTATACTCCAACTGAAAAAAAACATATAGTTATTGTCATAGGAAAGTATAAAGGACATGAAACAGGAAGGGCAAAATGGCTGCTTCTAAAGACCCATGAAATCACTGGACAAGAGACAAATTACAAGTTCAACTCCAAAAATTCTCAGTTCAAGTCTGGGGCTTGAAATACAGGAGCTTTATAAAATTACTTTTTAATTATTTCTTTCCATTGGCGGATGAGAGGACTAATATATTTTAAAAAAGAAAAAAACCAACAAATGCATTCTGAACTGGATTAATGCACTGTTCGTCTTGCCTCTTTTTATAAAGAGTTAGAACACTGATCTGGAAACAAGGCTGGCCAAGAATTGGCAAGGGGATTAGACAATGAGATACAGATGAAAATGACTGCTTGGGAGTCCCAGCCCCACGGAACTTCCTTCATTTGCTGAAAGAACCCCACACTCCTTCATCTGTAAAACAATACCTCCTTTTTAGAAAATGCTGCTACTTCCTCAACTCAAAGGAATAATTTTTAAGAGGGATTTCATTCTTTTCATGCCCCATTCCCTTGGCCTATATATGATTCACACTTATAATAAGAGAGAACAACAGGGTATCAATTAGAAAGTACAATCTTGGGATCGAAATACTATTCTAAATGAACCACAGGAATTGCCTAATATTGACTAAATATTAGAAAAGATGAATAGATTCTGAGGATACTCAACCAAAGAGAATGATATTAGATCAAGCTGAATTTAGCAATATGAGTGTACTTTCAGAGACTGGATTCATTAACATAGTTGAAGCAGCTGGGGGTCTGTTAGTTTGCTGAAACATTTACCACAAAATGGAACTCAATGGAAGCATATATTGGATGAAATAGATTCCTTGGTATAGTGTAGAAGCACAAAATCAAAATTTTCACAAAATGGAATTCTTATATGATAAAATGGGTTTTCATCATGAATAATCCACCCATTCATCTTCATCAAGACATATATTAGAGATGGAAATACCGTGTCTTTAGAAGATTTTAGTGATGCCCATGGATTGATGGTGGAAAGCATAGCAATGAAAATTGATTGCATGATGTTAGTGAGGAAGGGCAAATTTGGTGTGGAAGGGATAATGTAGTGTCATTTAACTACCAATGAGTAAAATAAATACATTTTTCATTAATAGATATCAGGATCAGAAACACAGCACAAAGTCAGAATGTCTGATCCAAAAAGAACTTAATAGTCGAAATTTAGATTTTCAGAAATGAAAGCGACATGAAGTCCTCTGTGGAGCTATTTGATTTGTGAAAAGTAATGTGTGGCTGAGTCCCTTCACTGTTCACCTGAAACTATAACAATGTTTGTAATTGGCTATACCCCAGTACAATGGAGAAGGAAATGGCAAGCCACTCCAGTACTCTTGCCTGGGAAATCCCATGGATAAAGGAGCCTGGCGAGCTACAGTCCATGGGGTTGCAAAGTGTTGGGCATGACTGAGCGACTAACACACTACACCTCAACACAAAACGTTTTTGGTGTTGAAAAAGAAAAAGAAAAACCCACAGAACCATTTTCAGAGCCTTGGGTAAGCCATTATGACATACAATATGGAATTTCTGCCCTCCACTGAATTTTTAAAGCTTAGTTAAATCATGGATCTAGAGCTACCGGAATCCATTCCCTTCTACAGGGAATCTTCTCCATCCAGGGATCAGACTGGTGTCTTCTGCATTACAGATGGGTTCTTTATCATCTGAGCTACCAGGGAAGTCTCAGGAGAAGGCGTCTTGTCTTAAATAAGAACTATAAGTACTTTGCACCGATATATCAAGTGTGTGCTCCTGGGTTTTTTATATTTATTTTTATTTATTGATTTGTCTGCACCAGGTCTCAGTTGCAGCACACAAGATCTTTAGTCCCAGCATGTGAATTCTTAGATGTGGCACTTAGCATCTAGTACCCCAACTAGGGGGTGAACCCAGGCCCCCTGCATTGGGAGTGCAGGGTCTTAACCACTGGACCACCAGGGAAGATCCCAACTATTTTTTTTTAAACCTAGTATTCCCCTTAAAGAACCAGAGGTCATTACAATGTAACTGTGCCCCGTGGAGGGTGCCTCAGGTAGCTCAGTGTAAAGAATCCGCCTGCCAATGCAGGATATGCAGGATACTGAGGTTTGACCCCTGGGTCGGGAAGATCTCCTGGAGGAGGAAATGGAAACCTATTCCAGTATTCTCGCCTAGAGAAGATTCTGGTCAGAGGGGCCTTGCAGGCTACAGTCCGTGGGGTCTCAAAGAGTCGAACATGACTTAACAACTGAGTACACACATACACACACACACATGCCCTGTGGAAGACACCATAGTTTTGAAACACAACTAATCCCCAGGGACGCAGGACACTTTTGCAATCCACTAGGGAGAGTTTTTTGATGTTAAAATGACAAATGGAAAATCTACCCTTATCCAGCCCATATGCTCCCCATATTTATTTCCCCAGTTCTTATAAAGCTGGAATAGGTGAACTCAAAAAGTGAAGGATTTCTCAGATTAGTCTGTAACCCATAAAAAAGGAGCATTCTGATTTGAAATACTAAGTTGAAAACTGCAGAGTCTTCTACAAAAACAGTAAGTTAATAATTGTGATGCTTCGATGAAAATCAGAAATATCAGTGCCATCTTTAATGACTTAAAAGTGCAAGGTTAATGATTCTCAGCAGATTTTCATTTGTGTTTAGTAGTGGAAGGATAGTTTGAGAAGATAAAAATGGATTTTCCAAAGTTTAATTAGATGGCAACTTCTGTTGCAACTGCTGTTCCATATGGGGTCCAAATCATTATAGCTCTTAGTACTTTGTATGAAGCAACTGATCAGAGTAATGTCTTTCTCCTCTTTTCCAATAAACAAAATTACTAGAAGCAGTCTGTTTTCTTTCACCAGGCAGGAACAGTAATATAATTTTGCCATACTGTTTCTGGATTTTGTTAACTCCTTGACTTTGTACCGCATTATAGTCTGCAGAAATACCATCTCACAGAACGTTATGTGATACAACCTAGAGGGTAAACTTTATTAGCTAGATACACTAATTAGACATGTGAAAGCCGGAGCATTGGAGACAAATATAATGGAAGAAGATAGGTTGTCAAGTCACTGATTCATTATAAAGGGGAAGAGGTCTAAGGAACGCTGAGCTCTCTCTCTAGAGGGAGGACAGTTTGCACCGTGTCCCTGTGAGCACTAGGAACATGAACAGTCTGTTTAAATCTTGGAGGCCACGTGTTACTGCTTGTGAGTCTGGTGCTGAAAACCTCTAAGATTTGAGCTTGTCCCATGACAAGAGAAGGCTCTCCAACTGAGGTCACAGTGATCCTGCTTACCATCACTCATCAAATCAAATGATGTCTAAATAGTGTACAGCACGTCAGGTTGTTATATGTAATGTGTGGGAAGGCTTAATAAGAAAATTAACCTTCCAAAGCAAGGATATGCTTATATTTAGCAAGTAATTATTAATCTTTTAAGAGCATTAGTCTCTTCTGAAGGGGAGGGAAAACAATACTTTGATGTTCAGTTCAGTTCAGTCGCTCAGTCGTGTCTGACTCTCCGTGACCCCATGAATCACAGCACGCCAGGCCTCCCTGTCCATCACCAACTCCCAGAGTTCACTCAAACTCATGTCCATCGAGTCGGTGATACCATCCAGCCATCTCATCCTCTGCCGTCCCCTTCTCCTCCCTCCCCCAATCCTTCCCAGCATCAGAGTCTTTTCCAGTGAGTCAACTCGTCACATGAGGTGGCCAAAGTATTGGAGTTTCAGCCTCAGCATCAGTCCTTCCAATGAACACCCAGGACTGATCTCCTTTGATGTTAACTACTCATAAATCTAGTATTATCTGATCTCTCTAGCCTGAGCTGAATTGCCCTGTAATGCTGATTCAGCAAATACATGATATAAGTGAAAATGGGGCCAAATAGGTCCTAATCTCTTGGCGGGACCTTGCCATCTCTTCCCGTCAGTCCCACTTATGACCTCACGGGGGCTTGCTGTATGACCAACTGACTGATAAAGGTATAAATATAATTATAATTGACATCATATGACATGCAGAAATCAATTAAGAGTATGATGCTGCAACAGGATAGGTCTGATTGGGATCCCCTGAAAGGGCAGTTTGATAAGAAGCTAAAGAGAACAAGAATACATATGATTCAATTGATCTCCTCAACATGTTGGAGACATTAATGAGTAGAGCTGTCACTGTTCTGATGAAATGTTTCTTGTAGGAGATCTCTTCCAAAATGCTTTGCAGGTGAGCTTTAAATGAATTGTCTTTCAAGTTGCTCACTTTCTGTTATCTTAGTATTCTCTGAAGGTCGATAGTGCTAAGGTGGAACATTGTAGGAACAGAGAAGCTGGAGGAGGACAATTCTAGAACTGAGTGGTTCTGAATAGTTGGTAACAGAACTCACCCAGGAATCACAGAAATACTTTTATTTTTATTTTTTAAATTAGGTTTTTAAAGTCTTCTTGTAGAGCCTTGGAAGAACCAGCACCAGAGGGAGTCATAAATCTCAAAGTTGAATCACAGCATAAATAGCTTATAAGTGACAGGGTTTGCTACTAGTTTCAGATAAATTTTGGATAGCATAGCCTCAGGATGCTTCATATACAAAGGCAAAACTATACATGGAAGGCTATTTGCTATTTATTCAGAACTGAATATTAGCAGTATTAATAACAAATCAAAGTTATGAAAAGTACACTAAGAATAAGCTTTGACTTTTTCGATTTTTTTCCAACGTGTGTGTGTGGTATATATAAAAGTGAGAGAGAGATAGAATTAGCTGAGATTAGCTGACAATGCTATTGATTCCCACAGATCTTCTAATAAGATTATTAGGGCCTCCTCTTAAGTATCAATGTTCACTGCAGCAATGTTTATAGTAGCGAGGACATGGAAGCAACCTAGATGTCCATCTGCAGACAAATGGATAAGAAAGCTTTGGTACATATACACAATGGAGTATTATTCAGCCATCAAAAAGAATACATTTGAATCAGTTCTAATGAGGTGGATGAAATTGCAGCCTATTATACAGAGTGAAGTAAGCCAGAAAGAAAAACACCAATACAGTACACTAACTCATATATATGGAATTTAGAAAGATGGTAACCTTAACCCTGTATACGAGACAGCAAAAGAGACACAGGTGTATAGAACAGTCTTTGGGACTCTGTGGGAGAGGGTGAGGGTGGGATGGTGTGGGAGAATGGCGTTGAAACATGTATATTATCATTTGTGAAACAAATCGTCAATTCAGGGTCGATGCATGTTACAGGATGCTCGGGGCTGGTGCACGGGGATGACTCAGAGGGAGGATATGGGGACGAGGGAGGTGGGAGGGAGGTTCAAGAAGGGGAATACATGTACACCCAGGGTGGATTCATGTCAATGTATGGCAAAACCAACCAATATAATATTGTAAAGTATTTCAGTTCAGTTCAGTTCAGCCGCTCAGTGGTGTCCGACTCTCCACAACCCCATGAATCACAGCACGCCAGGCCTCCTTGTCCATCACCAACTCCCGGAGTTCACTCAAACTCATGTCCACAGAGTCGGTGATGCCATCCAGCCATCTCATTCTCTGTCGTCCCCTTCTCCCGCACCCAACCTTTCCCAGCATGAGTCTTTTCCAGTGAGTCAACTCGTCACATGAGGTGGCCAAAGTATTGGAGTTTCAGCTTTAGCATCAGTCCTTCCAATGAACACCCAGGATTGATCTCCTTTAGAATGGACTGGTTGGATCTCCTTGCAGTCCAAAGGACTCTCAAGAGTCTTCTCCAACACCACAGTTCAAAAGCATCAATTCTTTGACGATCAGCTTTCTTCACAGTCCAACTCTCACATCCATACATGACCACCGGAAAAACCATAGCCTTGACTAGACGGACCTTTGTTGGCAAAGTAATGTCTCTGCTTTTTAATATATTATCAAGGTTGGTCATAACTTTCCTTCCAAGGAGTAAGCGTCTTTTAATTTCATGGCTGCAATCAGCATCTGCAGTGATTTTGGAGCCCAAAAAAATAAAGTCTGACACTGTTTCCACTGTTTTCCCATCTATTTCCCATGAAGTGATGGCACCAGATGCCATGATCTTTGTTTTCTGAATGTTGAGCTTCAAGCCAACCTTTTCACTCTCCTCTTTCACTTTCATCAAGAGGCTTTTGAGTTCCTCTTCACTTTCTGCCATAAGTGTGGTGTCATCTGCATATCTGAGGTTATTGATATTTCTCCCGGCAATCTTGATTCCAGCTTGTGCTTCTTCCAGCCCAGCGTTCCTCATGATGTACTCTGCATATAAGTTAAATAAGCAAGGTGACAATATAAAGCCTTGACGTACTCCTTTTCCTATTTGGAACCAGTCTGTTGTTCCATGTACAGTTCTGACTGTTGCTTTCTGACCTCCAAAAAAAAAAAAAATCAGCAAAGCACCATCAAAAATATCAGGGATGTTTTCAATATGAAATACTGCTATAGGTCAAGATAAGAAAGAAACAGATATCAAGGGAAATAAAATTCTTAGAGGGAACAAAAAAGAATTCACAATGCAATCAAAACCTTGTAGTTTTAAATTTTGTTTTGAACAAGATAAGAGAAGATAGCTAAGTACAGAAGAGAAAAGAATGCTTTAGAAAGGGAACAACCAGATAAAAATTTTCCAAAGTAAATACCTGGCATATGATATAGAAATTTTAAAGAAGCCAAAACTAAAGAAATCTGCTAGAAAGCATAAAAACTTTTAGAAAATGGAAATATTAATAGAAGAGTTCAAAGATGGTAAAAGAGAGACACAGACAAAATACCTGAGCATTATCTGACAAATGCTATTGATTTTCACATATCTTCTAATAACATTATTGCATTTGAAGCTTTTGGCCAGCTGACACAGCCAATTCACTGGGAAAAGACAGTGATCCGGGGAAAGACTGAAGGCAAAAGGAGAGGAGGGCAACAGAGGATGAGGTGGTTGGATGGCATCAGCAACTCAATGGACATGAACTTGAAAAAATTCTCAGAGATAGTGGAGGACAGGGAAGTCTGGAATGCTGCAGTCCAGGGGGTCACAAAGAGTCAGACAAGACTTAGCAACTGAACAACAACAACAAAAATCAAAGATTTAGACGATGTAACCAGGAAGTGCACTATCTAAGACTCACAAAAAGAGAAAATAGAAAAACATTGATGGACCATATGAGTGTGAACTCCCAGATTGAAAGGGCTCCCTGAGTACCAGTGAGTGAGTGAAATACACTCTCTCAAGACATATTGTTGCAAAGTTGTAAAAGTTCAGAAACTGAAGAGGAAAGGAAAATCTCAGAAGTTAAAAGCCAAAAAAAAAAAAAAAAAGTCACATTCTGAAGACTGAAAATTACAATTTTATCAACCTTTTCCATTTCAACTCCAGAAGCAACAAGAAAATTGTTTTCTTGAGTATCCTCAAAATTTGTAAGGAACATTATTTCAAATTAAAATTGCATCTAGTCAAAATACCAGTTAAGTGGGAGCATTGGGGGGAGGGGGGACTGAATAATCACATTTATAAATGTGAATTCACACACACGCACACACAAAGAGAGCAAGAGAGAACTCAGGTGCACAAAAGTGGTCAGAGGATGTGCTCCCTCAATGTTCTGGAGTTAACCACGAAAAGAACAGAACACTAGATTCAGAAAGTAACAGGGGATCTAACCCAGGAGATGGGTGAAGGAATTCCAGGACCACGACAATCTCACCAGCTCAGAGAACAAGAGTTCTATTATTCAAAAAGGGCTTCCCAGGTGACGCTAGTGGTAAAGAACCCGCCTGCCAATCAGGAGAGGTGAGACACGGGTTTGATCCATTTCTTATTCATAAACATACTTTAAAAGACTGCACTTTGGCAGAGACAGCTGATTTTGGTGTTAGTTTTCTTTTTTTTTTTCAATATTTTTGATTTACAGTGTTGTATTACTTTCAGGAGTACAGCAAAATGGTTCAGTTATACATATATACATGTATCTTCTTTTTCAGATTCTTTTTCATTATAGGTTATCACTATAGGTTATTACAAGATATTGAATTTGCATTAATTTGACACAGGTTAGCTTGGATTCCCTGGTGGCTAAGATAGTAAAAAGAATCTGCCTGCAATGCAGGAGACCCGGGTTTCATCCCTGGGTTGGTCAGATCTCCTGGGGAAGGGAATGGCTACCTACTCCAGTATTCTTGTCTGGAGAATTCCATGGACTAAGGAGCCAGATGGGCATTAGTTTTGACACAGGTTAACTTAGTTAACATTTGAAGATATCTTGTAATAGAGACTCATTTCATGAATTTTAAAAATGTTTGGTGCAAAATAAAAGCCTTTATGTAAGACACAATTGAACTGAACTTATTTTCAGCAAACTGAACACCTCTTTGTAGGTTGTAGTGGAAGACTCCTATAGCCCTCATTAACCATGAGACCACTGAAATGTGCCATAAATAACCTAAAAATTAATATTTGCCAAATTTACTTAGGTTGTTTACAACAGCAAGCAAACTAGATTAAAGTAGGAAGATATGATATTCCAGGAGAAATATCTCCCAGGAGAAAAAAAAGTGAACTCAGTATTTCTGATTTTATTTATGAATATATTTACCATGTTCTAAATGCTTTAAAAACTGTAGCTCTTTTAATTTTCATAACAACCCTATGAGGGGGTATTTGTACTATGATTACTTACATTATTATTATCCAAAATTTACAGATGAGAAGACTAAGGCAAAGACAAATAGTTGTTTAATTTTTCACAACTAGTAAACGAGGGATTTATTTAAATCCAAGCAGATCTGATTTTCAATCAGCACACTATGTTACCCCCACCCTCTGGGTGCAAAAAACTTCCAAAGTGGTTTTATAATTTGGTTTCGGAAAGTATTATTGAAATAGTTTTACATGTATTGTTTAGTCTCTAAGTCATGTACGACTCTTTTGCAACCCCGTGGACTATATTCCTCCAGCTTTTCTGTCATGGGATTTCCCTGGCAAGAATACTGGGATGGATTACCATTTCCTTCTCCAAGAGATCTCCCTGACCTAAGGCTTGAACCATGTCTCCTGCATTGGCAGGTGGGTTCTTTACCACTGAGCCACAAGGAAAGCCCTTTGAATGTATAGAGAACATTATAAATACACACATATATATATGGCAAATAAAACATAAGGACTTCCCAGGTTGTGCGAGTGGTAAAGAACCCGCCTGCCAATGTAGGAGACTTGAGAGGATCCCTGCATGGGGAAGATCCTCTGGAGAAGGAAATGGCAACCCACTCCAATTGCCTGGAGAGTCCCATGGACAGAGGAGCCTGGTAGGCTACAGTCCATGGGGTCTCAGAGCTGGACATAACTGAAGTGACTTAGTATGCATGCATGGATGCATGGCAAATAAGTGCAGTGCAATAAAGAAATTAAAATAATTTTGCATTATTTTTTCAGCAGTAACAATATTTATATTGTGTAATAACATATGCAGGAAATATTTAATCTAAGTTTGTGCAATACATTAGGAATTATTGAAAGGAATCATGATTGCAGGTGGGGTAAGGGTAGGACTAAGCGAATGTACTAAATGCTTATCTAATAAGAAAATAATTGATGTTTAAAATGAATAAGTTAAAAACTACAAGCAAGAATATTAAAGTAAGTATTAGAAGAAATCCATAATAAAGTTGAAAATAATGGCCTCTTGGGAGAGGGACTTAAACTGAAGTGCAGAGTAGGGGATTGCTTGATTCATGATCAGCTTTGTAGTAATTTTGACTTTTTAAATGTGTTGTTACTATATTTTAAATGTATTATTTTGAAAAAGATATACATGTATATACATGTGTCAGCTATATATGTTAGCAGATCCCTTTTATATTTTAAAATTATTTTACAGAATTTAGTTTAATAGGCTAAAATTGATCAGTGAAGAGAAAAATATGTCTCTTACCAAACATATCATCAGTTGGACTTAAACATAGGTCCTAAGAGTGCCTAATAGTTCAACTATTGCTAAAATAGGCACATCAGATACATATACCAACAAAATTGAAATTCTACTAGAGTTTTGTATCTTTTATATCTTCATGCATTGCCTTTATTTTTATCAGTTTTTTTTCCCATGTGGACCAAGTCTTTATTGAATTTGATACAATGTTGTTTCTGTTTCATGCTTTGGTTGATTATTTTTGGCAGTGAGGTATGTGGGATTTTAGCTCCCTGACTAGGGATCAAACCCACATCCCCTGTGCTGAAGGGTGAAGGCTTAACCACTGGATCACCAGGGAAGTCCTTGCCTTCTTTATTTAAATGTCAGTGATCTTTAGGAATGCAACAAGACTAATTTCCTGGTCTAAGACAGTTTAGCAAAGTATCTTTTTATCATCATTATTATTATTGTTATTTATTAATAAGAAGGAGAAGCAAGAGAAGGAAATAGAAAACATTGAAATGTGCTAACAAAAGGAAAAGCAGTTAAACCAACAAGACTTTAACTCTATCTCAAGTTTTTAGGACTTTTCTCAGGTAGGTCAAGTCCTAATCAAGAGTGTATGCCAACCTAGGTAGTCAAGAGTGTATGCCAACCATCATACACTATCCTAAAAGAAATTTCTGGGCCAACTGGTATGTATATCTTCATTATCTTCTTTGATTTTCAAACGACCCTTCATAGTAGTCAGAGCAGGTCCTTTAAGGGTAGATTTAGGCTTGTGATGGTTAAATAGCCTATGCCAGCTCAAACAACTAGCAAGATGCAACAGGAAAACTCTAAGTCACTTTTTTTAAAACCATATTTCGAAGGCTCTTCACTATGTTTCAATACACAAAGTTATATTGATAAAAAAGTCAGTTATTAAAATGACACATGTGCCTTATGCATTTGTTTGTTCACTTACTAATTTGGTAAATAGTTATTGTATACCTACCATGTCTCAAGTCCCATGGACTCTGGACAATAATAGTCTGATGATGTGATCACTCACCTAGAGCTAGACATCCTGGAATGCAAAGTCAAGTGGGCCTTAGGAAGCATCACTACAAACAAAGCTAGTGGAGGTGATGGAATTCCATTTGAGCTATTTCGAATCCTAAAAGATAATGCTGCACTCGATAAGTGCTGCACTCAATATGCCAGCAAATCTGGAAAACTCAGCAGTTACCACAGGACTGGAAAAGGTCAGTTTTCATTCCAATCCCAAAGAAAAGCAATGCCAAAGAATGCTCAAACTATTGCACAATTGCACTCATCTCATGCTCTAGCAAAGTAATGCTCAAACTTCTCCAAGCCAGGCTTCAAGAGTACATGAACTGTGAACCTTCAGATGTTCAAGCTGGATTTAGAAAAGGCAGAGGAATCAGAGATCAAATTGCCAACATTAGCTGGATCATCGAAAAAGCAAGAGAGTTCCAGAAAAACATCTATTTCTGCTTTACTAACTATGCCAAAGGCTTTAACTATGTGGATCACAACAAACTGTGGAAAATTCTTCAAGAGATGGGAATACCAGACCACCTGACCTGCCTCCTGAGAAATCTGTATGCAATCAAGAAGCAACAGTTAGAACTGGACATGGAACAACAGACTGATTCCAAATAGGAGTACAAAAAGGATTCCAAAAAGGAGTACAAGGCTGTATATTGTCACCCTGCTTATTTAACTTATATGCAGAGTACATCATGAGAAACCCTGAGCTGGATGAAGCACAGTTCAGTTCAGTTCAGTTCAGTTCAGTCGCTCAGTCGTGTCTGACTCTGCGACCCCATGAATCACAGCACGCCAGGCCTCCCTGTCCATCACCAACTTCCAGAGTTCACTCAAACTCATGTCCATCGAGTTGGTGATGCCATCCAGCCATCTCATTCTCTGTCATCCCCGTCTCCTCCCACCCCCGATCCCTCCCAGCATCAGACTCTTTTCCAGTGCACTTGAGAGAGTCAACTCTCTCAATGCACTTGACAGAGTCAACTTGTCGCATGAGGTGGCCAAAATATTGGAGTTTCAGCTTTAGCATCAGTCCTTCCAATGAACACCCAAGATTGATCTCCTTTAGAATGGACTGGTTGGATCTCCTTGCAGTCCAAGGGACTCTCAAGAGTCTTCTCCAGCACCACAGTTCAAAAGCACCAATTCTTTGGCGATCAGCTTTCTTCACAGTCCAACTCTCACATCCATACATGACCATGGGAAAAACCGTAGCCTTGACTAGACAGATGAAGCACAAGCTGGAATCAAGATTGCCGGGAGAAATATCAATAACCTCAGATATGCAGATGACACCACCCTTATGGCAGAAAGTGAAGAGGAACTCAAAAGCCTCTTGATGAAAGTGAAAGAGGAGAGTGAAAAGGTTGGCTTGAAGCTCAACATTCAGAAAACAAAGATCATGGCATCTGGTCCCATCACTTCATGGGAAATAGATGGGGAAACAGTGGAAACAGTGGCTGACTTTATTTTGGAGGGCTCCAAAATCACTGCAGATGGTGACTGCAGCCATGAAATTAAAAGATGCTTGCTCCTTGGAAGAAAAGTTATGACCAGCTCAGACAGAATATTAAAAAGCAGAGACATTACTTTGTCAAAAATGTCTGTCTAGTCAAAGCTATGGTTTTTCCAGTAGTCATGTATGAATGAGAGAGTTGGACTATAAAGAAAGCTGAGCACCAAAGAATTGATGCTTTTGAACTGTGGTGTTGGAGAACACTCTTGAGAGTCTCTTGGACAGGCAAAGAGATCCAACCAGTCCATCCTAAAGGAAATTAATTTTGAATTTTCATTGGAAGGACTGATGCTGAAGCTGAAACTTCAATACTTTGGCCACCTGATGCGAAGAACTGACTCATTAGAAAAGATCCTGATGCTGGGAAAGATTGAAGGCGGGAGGAGAAGGGGACAACAGAGGATGAGATGGTTGGATGGCACCACTGACTCAGTGGACATGAGTAAACCGAGAGTTGGTGTTGGACAGGGAAGTCTGGCATGCTGCAGTCCATGGGGTCGCAAAGAGTTGGACATGACTGAGCAACTGAACTGAGCTGAGCTGAGTCTCTTATTAGAAAGACAGTACCAAAGCCTCATCATTAAGCACTAGAATTCTTTTCTCCTCTTACCAGAATCAGGTATGATTTGGCAGAGTCTTTCATTAATTCTTGTATCAAGTAGCTTGATTTAGGTATTCTTACCATTATTTTCATTTAATTTACTGAACTTCCACATAAGTAGTTCTAAAGAAGAGTTAGAATCATCCTCCAAGAATTAGTAATCCAAGAAGGGTAGATTGAATTATTATGGGAAAAACCAAGACACAGGCAGACAGAGATAACACTAATGGTGGCAAACACCCTATGTTGTGGTCTGGAAACAATGATACCAAACCCGGCAAGCATTGCCAGTGACCCTTTTTATTTATATCATGTCTCCCAGGGTCCTTAAAATGTTATCACAAAATGAGAAGGAAGAGTTGAGAATGATTTCCAGATTTCTAGTTCAGGAGACTGAATAAGCTGATAGTGTCACTCAAAAGTACAAACTGACAGGAGCAGTTAAAGGTACAGGGCCGTGAGACCTGCAACAGGAGATGTCTATGTAGTGTGTGGATACACACATCAGGTTTTCTTCCAGAGGCTGGAGTGAAGAAAGAGCCTCAGGAGTCATCACAATGGAGGGAACGGTTAAAACTTTGCAATCGTTTAAAACTTTTGAGATCTTAGACTCTCAAAGAGCTTTAAATGCTAGAAACACTTTTTTAAAAAAAAATGATACAGGAAACACAGAGCTTCAGAATACAGATAGAGAGGTCACAAGGAAAGAGGAGGAAAAACTAGGAGAGAAGCATTTCATTAAAGGGTTGGGTCGGCATTGCTAGAAGTCACAAGTCAAGTAGGCTAAAACTGTCAGTAAATTAGTAAATACGAAGATCATTGCTGTTTTGTTTTGGTCAGAGCACTGTGAGGGAAATGGAGGGGTTAAGCACTCTATTTTGGTGGCTGAATCGTGGATGGGGTGGTGACTAGAAATGGAGATTAGAGGCAGCCAATGTACGACTCTAATTTTCCTACGATGGACATGTAGCCACATTTTTGTAATAGAATTAAGAAGTGACTGAAATAAGGTTGGCTAAAAAAGAAAATTAAATAAGACAGTAGCTGAAGGGGGTCAGATAGTTTAGAGATTATCTGTTGTTTATGTCGTAAGGGTTTAGAAAAAGAAGAAAGAGAAAAGGAAAAATGCAGTAAACAGAGGAGATCTTTGTTGTGAGAAAAAATCATGTCGGACTCTTGTGACCCCATGGACTCTACAGTCCATGGAATTCTCCAGGCCAGAATACTGGAGTGGGTAGCCTTTCCCTTCTCCAGGGGATCTTCCCAACCCAGGGATCGAACCCAGGTCTCCCACATTGCAGGCAGATTCTTTATCAGCTGAGCCATGAGGGAAGCCCTGTGAGAAAAGCAAATAACCCTTAACATTTTTTTTCTTAAGATATGAATGTGCCTGTTGGGCTAACAAGAGATCATGTCTGATTTAGATCCTGGGCTATAAAAGCCCTTAAATTGAAGGGTATTTTCCATTTGAGGGTGTAGAGTTTATGCTACAAAAAGGCTAACGTTTCCTATCCTTTACAACAAACTTGTGAGGGAGTCCAGCCCTGTGTTGCAGCTGACAAGACTGTGTTTAAGAGTAAGGAAGTAAATGGTTCAGAAAAAGCTTTGTGAGTCCAGTGCTCTCTGCTCTTCACTGTGTTCCCTCTCTGATAATACTTGCATGAGTAGTGTCAAATGCATCATATTAGTACACATTTCTTTTCCCAGAATGAGATAGATTTAGAAAACACAATGATTATTATCAATCAACAGGATAACATCTGAAAACAAGATTTTCAAAAACTTTTGTCTTTCCTTAAGAGGCATAAGTGTTTTTTTCTTTTTCCCTCAAATACAAGAACTAGAAGAAACATTGTCCTAAATTTATGTGCTAAAGAAACAAAAGAGTTCAACATAAGGTCCTATAATGCCCTAAATGCAAAACATCTGTTATAAAGAGAAAAAAAAAATCGCATTTTAATCGTTATTTGGAATAAAGCTCCCAGTATGAAATAGAGACAGAAGAATTATTTCTATAAAACAAAGCATAACAGCATAGTTAGTGCCAACATCAGGTAGAGCTTTCCAGATTTCATTTTTAAATTTCTCAAATATATTTTCTATCTCTTTTTCCCTTATCAAAATCAATATATCTAAATAGAATTTCAGCAACTGTTTTATACAAGAAAAAATGAGTAAAAGATTCCCATATAAAGAGGACATTGGCCCTTGTTTCTTTGTATCCAATTAAAAAAAGAAAAATGCTTTAAAATGTCTTTTTTGTTGTACTTGAAATTAAAACTGCTTTTAGTTTCTTGCTATTACTCCAGATCACTGCTTTACGATATCTTTGGGACTGTGAACTCAGAGTTTGAAAATGACACTGAATTTTTGTTATGGGTTCTTGAGATTAAAGTCAGAATTTTCTGTGCAGGGCTGCCTAGGTACTGAAGTGCTGTGGTTGTTGGAGGGGTTAAAGCTGGAGCCATGGATGCATATATATTAGGGAGGATTCATAAAAACACAACCGTGTAGCCTGGGTCAATCCATTACTATGAATGAGCAGTGACCAATAGAAAGGAACGAAGAAGATCCAAGAACTGAGGTAAGCAGTGTTCTGAGGCTCTGTCAAAGTGGAGACAATACATCAAAGGTGTTCATGGTGACCGGTCAGAGGAGGTTGTATTTTTTTCCTCATAGGAGGCTTGACAGCATAAAATAAAAACAAATTCCCTTAGTCAAAGTTTTCTTTTTTTTTTCTCCTTAACTGATTTTAGCAAACTTCAGCTCCAGACACAGGACTCAGCGATACATTCCTGGACAGCAAGGTAAATTATTTTTTACAATTTTCATAACTCTTAAAGTTAAAAATTCAAAAAGTTATGATTCATCTGAGGCAGGGTTACAGCGTCAATAACTAAAGCAAATCCCTATTCTGAAAAAAATAATGTTTTAATGTGTCTGGAGGATGACCAGAGGAGCATTCCGCAATCACAAGAAATTTGACAGCTTGAGGAAGCAGCTCTGTGCTTGCCTCAATTTAGTGGCGAAATCAGAAGATCAGCATTTCTAAATGATGCTCACTTTATCTTTTCCTAAGGAATCAGTAAAATTTATTTGGTCTTCATTACCAAGTATTTGAACTAAATGTACCTTGGTCAGAATGTTACTGTTATATAGATACACACACATACACACACACACATACATTTTTCACGCTAGGATAGCTCTTTGCTCCCATAGCCTTGCTGATATTCAGCTGGGAGGGTTTCTGTCTTTTAAATGTCTCACGTATCAGTAAGTGTTAACCTATGCTTGTTCGCAGCCATACTGAAACTGTGGCGATCACCTGTACCCTAAGCATGTTCTTTTGTTTTCTTTGTTAGTGACCATAGTAATGCCACTTATGTAAGTGTGATTATATCTGTATCTATGTCTATGTCTATATCGCTAGAGAGAGTTTCATAATCCAAATTTCTTGGCTAAACAGCTTGATCTTGTATTAAAATATTAGAAATATTTTCCTAAACCCCCAAAATATAACTTACCTGAGAAGTTGGGCAACAGAGCAAGCGATTAATCACATACTTTTCTTCAAATCTTAAAAACCTTCCTTCACAAAAAAACTGCTAAGATGTTGTTTGATCTCGCTATTTCTTTGGTTCAAGGGCCAAAGAGCCTGGGAAATCTCATCCAGATGTTCTGCTCATTTAGGAGCAAAAGTAAAAGCATATGCCTATTTCTTAGGAACAATGTAGACTCTAAACTTGAATTATTAAAAGGTCACTTTTTTGTACTTGTGTGTTCAACTCTGGGTTTCAGTTAACTTCCTTGTATTAAATAGCTTGAAATGGAAAAGCACTTAGAGTTCCTAAAATTTGCTTTTTCTTACTCAGTTTTCATCGTGATTGTGTTAAAACTGGAAAGTTACAAGTTGGTGAGTCAGTTTCACTTTTCGAAAATGCTTTGCAGATAGTGCTCACTAAATAGATGGGTAATGATTGATAACTATGCAGAAAATGCTGTCAAGTCTTTACCTTCCTCCCTCCCCACTCACCAAAGAAGCTATGTTTACGGATAATTTTGGTGCATGCAGTTATCTAAAGGTCAAACTCTTTAAACCTCTAATTATTATATCCCTTATTCTAGATACTATAATGGCAACCACAATCTGCTTCATCATCTGGCTGTTATTCGTAACAGATACGGTGTGGACTCGAAGTGTGAGACAGGTTTATGAGGCAAGTGATCCAGAGGACTGGACAATGCACGATTTCGATTGTCCCAGGGAATGTTTTTGTCCCCCCAGTTTCCCTACTGCTTTATACTGTGAAAACCGAGGTCTCAAAGAAATCCCTGCTATACCATCAAGGATCTGGTACCTTTATCTTGAAAATAACCTGATAGAAACCATTCCTGAGAAGCCATTTGAGAATGCCACCCAACTGAGATGGATAAACCTAAACAAGAACAAAATAACCAACTATGGAATTGAAAAGGGAGCCCTGAGCCAACTGAAGAAGCTGCTTTTCTTGTTTCTGGAAGATAATGAGCTGGAGGAGGTACCTTCTCCATTGCCAAGAAGCTTAGAACAATTACAATTAGCTAGAAACAAGGTGTCCAGAATTCCTCAAGGGACTTTCAGCAATCTGGAGAACCTGACTCTTCTTGACCTGCAGCACAATAAGCTATTAGACAATGCCTTTCAAAGAGACACCTTTAAGGGACTCAAGAACCTCATGCAGCTAAACATGGCTAAGAATGCACTGAGGAATATGCCACCAAGATTACCAGCCAATACAATGCAGCTGTTCTTAGACAACAATTCCATTGAAGGAATACCAGAAAATTATTTTAATGTGATTCCTAAAGTGGCCTTCCTGAGACTCAACCACAACAAATTATCTGATGCTGGCCTTCCTTCTAGTGGTTTTAATGTATCATCAATTCTAGATCTTCAACTGTCTCACAATCAACTCACAAAGGTCCCCAAAATCAGTGCCCATCTGCAGCACCTTCATCTCGATCACAACAAAATTAGAAGTAAGTAACCATCAGGGTGTGCCATTGACTAAGATACTCGTTAAGTTTACTCTATATCTCCTTTTGGGGTGGTGGTTGTTTCAATAATGTTGGGGTTTTATTCGAACTCTTGTACTTTTAGACTTTTTTAAAGCGTATTTTCAAGTTTTGTCTATTCACACTGTCAATGATCCAAGAGGTTAAAATCTTAGATTGAAAAAGTTGATTTTAGTAATCTGCAGAGGTATATTACCTGTTGGATAAACTAAATGTCTCTATCTTCTTTTCCTCTGAGTAGATTCTGATATTCCAGGCTCAGTGGGCAGACTTACTGAGGAAAGTGTACCAGGCACAAACAATCTCATGGATAGTAAGAGAAGGAATATGATTTAGGAAGTATCAAGAAGGGACCCCAGTCTTAAAGACTATGGAGAGCTGATGCCTACAATCACCCTAATTAGAGTTTCTGCTTTAGATCAGTGGGTTTCTCAAACTCTGGAGTATGTAGATGGGTGGCTCATTCCAGAGTTTCTGATTTAGTAGGTCTGGTGGGATCTGAGACTTTCCATAGCTAGCAAGTATCCTAGAGATGCTGATATTACTGTTTCAGGGACCATGCACTGGGAACCAATATTGTACCTTAAGGCTTTGCTCAATTGAAATTAAAACAAATGTCCCTGGAAGGTGGCAATTCCTTAGGACTAATGGCAATCAACAAGGTAGAATACTCACTCCTTTCCTGAAAATAGCTTTGATAGGAAAGAGAGAGATGAGTGCAGTGTGCCTTGGAGGCAGAGGTGCTGTGAAGGGAAGAAGCTGGAGACATTAAAGGCAATCTTGGCATCTTCACAATTATGCCTAAGACCAGGCTGACTCTGGTGTAGAAGTGGAAAATGTCTTGGTCCAGCAACAGCCTGTGCTATCAGCCTGTCAAGTATCCAGGAATTCTCCATCCTCGAACAGGCCCTTAAGGAAGAAAATCTTGAGGGGGGCTTCTGAACAACTTTATAAAATACATTCTTAAAGTGAGAATCAGTTGGATGGTTTGTAGGAAAGTAACACAGATAATTGTTAGAAGGTTGTGCTGCCTGCTTATCACTCACTAAACTTTTCTTTAAGCAAATAATTACATAAACATCCCACTTGTAAGAACAGACCATTTTTGCACTGTGTATTCTTCAGTTATTCAATATATATATATATATATTTTTTTCCTACCAGCACACTTGAGCATAAAATCCAGGAACTAATGAGCAGGTTGCTGCCACAGCAGTGATTTTTTTTGCCATGGTGATGAGACACATTGTTTAATCTTGTAGTTAAAGCAAAAGATGCAACAGGAAAATATCTTAATAGCTGAATCTGCTGTACTGAACCAATATTAACCTGTGTATGTGTGTGTGTGTGCGTGTGTGTGTGTTAGTTGCTCAGTCATGTCGACTCTTTGTGACCCCATGGACTATAGCCCACCAAGCTCCTCTGTCTATGGAACTCTCCAGGAAAGAATACTGGAATGGATTGCCATGCCCTTCCCGAGGGGATCTTCCGACCCAGGGATTGAACCCAGGTCTCCTGCACTGCAGGTAGATTCTTTACCATGTGACCCACCTGGGAAGCCAAATATCAACCTAAATAAATGTAATTTTTCCTGACAAAAGTTCTATGCTTCCACAGGTGCGTTCTTTACCTGAAAACAAAAGTTCCATAGACATTTGAGGTACGAAGTCAATTTATAAAGGGATTCCACATAGATCCCTGTTTGTGAATTGGGGATTCCCCTAAACTGGGACTATGAGCATGAGAGTATTCAGGAGTGAGGTAATGCACCTATGCAAGGTAATTACATAGCTATACAAAGTTCCCCAAAGAAGAGAAGGACTCTGTTCATCTTCTACTCTGAGTGTTTTTTTCATCGAAGTTTTCTCATATATTTCTGTTTTCCCACATTCCACCTTAATATGCTTCAGAATCACCTGGAAGGCTTATAAAAGACTTCTGGGCTCCAGTCTCTGTTTCTGACCCAGTAAGTCTGGGGTGGGGTCTACGGATACTGCTGGTCCACACTTTGAGAAGGACAAATGAACCCTCAGAGGAATCTTGTGTGCTCTTATGAATTTCTGAAGATAGAAAAACTGAGGCTCAACTAGTTGGGGGTATTTTGCCAAGGACAAAGGGTAAGTATAATAGGCAGGACCTGAATCCAAGTTTTCCCTTAGGTGATCTTTCTCAGTCCAACAGTATAATCATAGGACATTTGCTTCAATCTCTAGAGTATAAGACTTAAGACAAATTTCTAGCAACAGAGGTAAAAATCATTTTCACAGCTGCAAAGTCAACATAGAGAATTGATTTACTTGTTTCTTAATGTAGATATCAAGCACAGTCATTTCTATATTCCAAGAAAATAAATGGAAAAGAATAATTTCCCTGGCAAGAGTTCTTGGCTCACGATTATATCACACTGCGTTATAGTGACTGCTAAAATACTCAGTTCTTCTTACCACATAATCTACTCTAGTTGTTAATAAATTGGTTTCCCAGAGACATAACTTTTACATGAAGAGTTTATAGGACAGCAAATGTTTATCCAAAATGACAGAAATGTTTATTTCTTCTGAATACCTTAGGGGACTTTAAATTTGGCAATAATGTTACCTATTCAAACAAGTTGCTTCTTGGTACTCTCTCAGAAACATTACAGTTATTTCATGAAAATATAATTACATTTAGAACACTTGTTTTTTACATTCTAGTTATTCAGACATGCATGGGTTATGGGTAATAAGGGTAGTAAAGATAAGAGATAACATATCAGAAAGGATATAATCTCCCCAGTAGGCAAGTGACCCTGTGCAGTTGGAAAAGGGTGGGACTCAGCTATTTAATGAAATACCTGGCGCACATGACCTTACCCACCTGAGTCACTATTTAAGCAATACCCAGGTAGGGAATGTTGCCCAATAGATGTTGCATCACGATAAGGTGATAATACATGTGAAGAAAAATACCTCGAGGAACACAGATCTCTATAAAATGCAAGTCATAACTTTTAGCAAGTTAAATTTACAAAGTGGTATAGAATCAGAGCAAAGCACCTTTGCAGTAAGCATGCTGCTGCTGCTGCTGCTGCTAAGTCACTTCAGTCGTGTCCGACTCTGTACGACCCCGTAGAAGGCAGCCCACCAGGCTCCCCCATCCCTGGGATTCTCCAGGCAAGAACACTGGAGTGGGCTGCCATTTTCTTCTCCAATGCATAAAACCCTTCAATTCGAGTCAGTATGCACCCACAGGACACAAAAGGAAGGTCATTGCCAAAGTTAGGTGGGTCTTATCTTCTAAGGGAAGATCTCTTGCTCTACACAATTGCAAAATGGGATAAAGGGAGTATAAGGGTTCATTTGAGATCAGTAATTAGGCACACCCATCAGAATTTTGCTGGTTTACTACACCTTTCTCTGCTAAATGCTCCTAAATCTCAGTATAGACGCTGCTGCCAAGGGCTCTGATCCAAGGCAGGTGCACGATTTCTCACATCCTAACAATGTGAAAGGCTGACAGGATATTTCCTGGCTTGAATTTTTGTAATTCAATTCTTGGCAAATGTTTTTTCCCCAATTAAATACACTTAAATATGGAGATTCAAGGTTGTTTTCGGCAGGTATCATGTATACAAAGTTATTTTAATTGTACTTTAAAAGAAAAAACTTGTCATCATGTATGATTAGTTTGTGTTTGCATTTTAAAGGTAGCTTTCAAGCACTTTCTCTAATAATAGACTGACTTTCTGCCTTCACATCCATCATTTCATCCATCTGCCCATGTGCGTACCCATTCATTTAGTACCAGCTCTGAACCACTGTTTCTA
This sequence comes from Moschus berezovskii, assembly GCF_049115385.1. Lineage (NCBI taxonomy): Eukaryota > Metazoa > Chordata > Mammalia > Artiodactyla > Moschidae > Moschus > Moschus berezovskii. The sequence goes on along the minus strand of NC_142465.1, from coordinate 24,978,563 downwards.
CCTCTGATGCCCAAATACTACCTTTCTCACTCTACAGTAATCTAATCACACCTTTTCTGGCCTGTCAAAGGAAGAAGACAAGTGATACATCATATATACCTTTGTTTCTACCAGTTCTTAACTATATGTCTTTTCTGCTGTTGTGTATTAAGTATAGCAAAATATGGACTGACATTACTATATGTACGTTGGACATTTTTTTCTGTGCATAACTTCCAACTTAGGCAAAAAGAATGTCTCTCTGCCACCTTCACAGACCAGGCCACTATGCCCTCCATAGGACTGTTTAATAGCATCTTGGTCTTCCCATCCTGAGTCTCTTGCGTTCTGGTTCATTCATTCATACTATCTTTGTCTCCATAGATGTGAACGTCTCTGTAATATGTCCTTCAACTCCTAGCACACTGCCTGTGGAAGATTCCTTCAGTTATGGACCTCATCTTCGCTACCTCCGTCTGGATGGAAATGAAATCAAACCACCAATCCCTATGGATTTAATGACCTGCTTCAGGCTCCTTCAGGCTGTCATTATTTAACTGTGTCTTCAAGAATCTAAAATTCACTTAATGAGTTCAGATTTCTGACATGAAATTGGTTACCATTCATAGGTGTAAGATAAAAATCACTTTTCTAATTGCTTATATGGCCACTATTTTTATTTGTACAACTTAGTTTTTCTAATCAAAGTTGCTTTTCCCCATATATACCACAGCCTGCTTTTCTTTAATAAAACAGGACACAGAGTCAAGATAGTTTATCAACTCAAAGATAGTTCCTTTTTGTCTCTCTCACAGCTTACTAATGCCAATTAATGCAAATACATTGTTATGCAATAGAAACGATGTATTTGTTTGCAAATGTTCAAAACTGCTTATGCAGATATTATAATCACAGTACAGCACAACAATCTAACAAGAGGTAGAAATTTCTAGAGAAAAAGAAAAAAATGAGATATTTCTTTATCAAAATTATAAAGAAATAATTAGATTCATATTGTTAAGTAGCTTTTGTAAGTATCATTTGATAATTAGCTCAAGAATTGTTATGAAATGCATCGAATATAGCAAGAAAATTTTAGCTATTTAATACTAAATAACAAAGCAATAGGAATTTTTAGCCCATTATTATTTCTTATACCTGCTGTTCTTAGGTATAGTGTAGTGTACTCTTGCAGGTAAAGTACTACATTTATTTTATCACATTTCTGAGAGAATTTTAGTGTTTTAACACTTGGAATCCAATTAATTGTAAATTGTTCAGTTCTTATATTTGCCAGTGTTTTTTTGATTTTTTGAATAAAAAGAATGAATGCTTTCTACCAAAACAGAAGTAAAATTTTTATTTTAGGAGGCTTATTCACAAGTTTTATAAAGAATATATTTTTAATAAAAAGTCTTATAATAACAGTTATTTCCACTTTTCTAGCATGTATATATCAAAATATATATTTCCCATTTTCCTTTTTAATTCAATGAACATAAGAAAAAGTTATATTCTGATCACTTGACATACCTGTTTCTCATGTGTCAAAAAATAAAACAAGATTTTGGAGACAATTCTTGAGAGTCCCTTGGACTGCAAGGAGATCCAAGCAGTCCATTCTAAAGGAGATCAATCCTGGGTGTTCATTGGAAGGACTGATGCTAAAGCTGAAACTCCAATACTTTGGCCACCTCATGCGACAAGCTGACTCACTGGAAAAGAGTCTGATGCTGGGAAGAATTGGGGGCAGGAGGAGAAGGGGACGACAGAGAATGAGGTGGCTGGATGGCATCATGAGTTTGAGTGAACTCCGGGATTTGGTGATGGACAGGGAGGCCTGGTGTGCTGTGATTCATGGGGTCGCAAAGAGTCGGACACAACTGAGCGACTGAACTGAACTGAACAAAGTATAGTTTTCTTATATTTCTGACTATGTTAAATATGTGTCATTAACAATAAGTATTCCATATAGATTAATGCATTTATTTATATATAATTTTCCAGACATTATTCTGAAAAATCCTATTAATATATTTCCTTGGAAACAAGATCATATACATTTGTGAACCACTACATTAATGAAAGTTCAATGTGTAACTTTAATCCAAGGTTTCTCAGAAACTTAATGTTATTTTATTATGTGAATTCAGAAGAAGAAAATATAAAGTGCAGTATTGCCCCTGTATTTTCATACCAAAGCTTATTTAGTGGTGGGAGGGAAGAACAATGAACATACATTGAACAGTTTTTAATACTGGCTGAAGGTAAGACATTAAGAAAGAATAATTTTAAAGGGCTTCAAAGCACACAAAGAAAATTATGTCATATATATTATGTCATAAAAATATAGGAAATCAGATCTCATTAGGCTGGGAAAAAGAATTTGTTGAGAGAAACATAATAACTTTAAATATTTGAAAATCTGCCATGTGAAAAAAGAGGATAACACATATTCCAGGAAGCTCCAAAATGAAAAGTAGAACACATGAATGAAATTTATAATGTGCTGTATTTCATCGTTAGCTAAGGAAGAACTTTCTAATATTTGAGCAGAGTCATCCAGGGATGGAAGCAGCTTTTCCTGAGGTAGTGTTACCTATTTGAAATTGTTCAAATAGAGAGCTGATTCAAGAGAATCATACCCACTATCTTGTAATAACCTATAATTATACCCACTATCTTGTAATAACCTATAATGGAATATAATGTGCAAAAATACTGAATCACTATGCTGTACACCTGAAATTCATTCAGTGTTGTAAAATCAGCTATACTTCTATTTAAAAAATGGGAGAAAGGATATGAAAAGAATTTCTGATCCAAAAGAAAACCTGTAAAATGATCCTTTTAGACTTTTTCAACTCTGAGAAATTTTATCCATCCCAATTTTCCTTCCTTCCTGTCTTTTTTCTTTATTTCATAAAATATATATCGAGTGCCATAAATATACTAGACTAGACTACACACAGGGACTATAATAGTGGACACAATTTATACTATCGTGGGTGAGACACAAATTAGCCAAATAATCACAAAAATATGTAAAATTTCATCTGTGATAAAAGCTATTAATGGAGAGCTGCATGGTACAAAGGAATTTGAAAGAAGGATTCCCTGAAGAAATAATGGTTAAGAAAACACATAAAAGGTGAGAAATATTTAAACACAGGGTAAAAAGGAAGAATATTCCACGCAACATTAAAGAATCTGTAGTCAAGTTGAAGTGACATTTGGAAATCATTGGAGTTCTAAGTCATAAGTGACTATGTTCAGTTCAATTCAGTTCAGTCGCTCAGTCGTGTCTGACTCTGCAATCCCACTGGACTGCAGCATGCCAGGCTTCCCTGTCCATCATCAACTCCCGAGCTTTCTCAGACTCATGTCCATCGAGTCAGTGATGCCATCCAACCATCTCATCCTCTGTTGTTCATTGAGATAATATCATGCGGTGGTAAGGAATATTAATACTGAAGCTAAAATTGCTGAGTTAAAATTCCAGCTTCACTGTTCTGTGGTCCTGGGCAGAATTTTTAAATTTTCTTTCTCAGCTTCTTCTAGTTAATAAAATGAGGACAAATAATAGTACCTACCTAATAGTGAGAATTAAATGAGTTAGAATAGGTAAAGTGCCTTCAACAGTGCAGGACACATGGAAAGTGATAAACAAGTGTTTATTATCATCACTGGCTACATATATAGTAGATATATACAAAAAGTTTATACACATACACAATAAATTTATGCACATACACTTTCTTGATGCAGAGTGAAACAATTTGGAGGAAACTAAGACTAGATGTGAGGAGATCAGTTCAGTTAGGATTTTATCTAGTCAAGGCTATGGTTTTTCCCGTGGTCATGTATGGATGTGAGAGTTGGACTGTGAAGAAAGCTGATCGCCAAAGAATCGATGCTTTTGAACTGTGGTGTTGGAGAAGACTCTTGAGAGTCCCTTATACTGCAAGGAGATCCAACCAGTCCATTCTAAAGGAGATAAATCCTGGATGTTCATTGGAGGGACTGATGCTAAAGCTGAAACTGCAATACTTTGGCCACTTCATGCGACGAGTTGACTCACTGGAAAAAACTCTGATGCTGGGAAAGGTTGGGGGCGGGAGGAGAAGGGGACGACGGAGAATGAGATGTCTGGATGGCATCACCGACTCTGTGGACATGAGTTTGAGTGTACTCCGGGAGTTGGTGATGGACAAGGAGGCCTGGCGTGCTGTGATTCATGGGGTCGCAGAGAGTCGGACACGACTGAGCGACTGAACTGAACTGAACTGAACCTAACTGCGAAAAAACATGGTATCTTGAATTATAAGGTCACTGATCATGGTGTTAAAGGGAGGTGGACAAATGTGATAGAATCAGGAGGTAAAACTGTCAAGATTTGATAGTTAACTGAACAGATGGGAATGAGAGCAAGGAGGGCATAAGGTTTCTGTCGTATGTAATTGAATAGATGGCAGAACATTTTCTAAGGAGTACATATTTAGAAGAGAAGATTGAGAGTTTGCTTTTAAATGTGGTTAGTTTGTAATTTCAACTTACATGTCATGTAAGTTGTTAAATGAGGACTGTGAGAGGCCTGAATAGATATATAAACATATAGGTGAAAATTTTCTAAATTTTATTGACACTTCCAATAGTTTTGGAAGAATTCTGCATTTAGATATCCCCCTTTGAGGTAAGACTCAGTCAGGGACAGAGGATGTATTAGGAGAATACACACATAATTGTAAGGATTAATAAATGAAGCTAAGAGGAATATAATAAGCTTTCTACCAGTAATTCTTTCATTTTTAATGTTTTTAATTATACACACAAGATTACTAGAATGACTTTAAAATTTGTGAAAAACCTCCTGCTCTCCTTCTTGATGTATAAATTATTATTTTTAAAAAAGCAAGAAAATAACTAGAAGAGGAATCCAAGTCATTTTTAAAATTATTGGATCATAATACATGTTCAGGGGCTTACCTGGTGGCTCAGTGGTAACAAATCCACCTGCCAATGCAGGAGACGAGGATTTGATCCCTGGGGTGGGAAGATCTCCCAGAGAAGGAAATGGCAACTCACTTTAGTATTTTTGCTTGGAAAATTTCATGGACAGAGAAGCCTGGCGGGCTGCAGTTCATAGGGTTTCAAAAGAGTCAGACAGAGCTGAGTGACTAAACAACAACAATAAATGCTCAATCCCTCACTTCAGCCCTAACTGAAACAGAACAAAACAAACCAATGTTATCATGACCTCTCCGTGTAAATATCATGAATTATCTCATAAGCAAAAAAAGAAAAAGGTAGTGTCCAATGACAGTGAGCAACGTATTTGCAAACAATAATGTTTAAAAAAAATAAAGATGACTTTTGGTAGTAACGATTTTGTAACAGAATTGTTTATTTAATTTCCCTTAAAAAAACCTAGACAATTGTTCTAATTGACATGGTGGATGACATCTTTGAAAAAACTGGTGTCAAAGAATACAAACCATCCCCCCAAATTGTTGAATGTAAATGTGTGTGTGTGTGTAGACATTGATAGGTAGACAGATAGAAGACAGATGAATATATGCAGATACTTCAAATGTTCTAAGAATCATAAAATTTATTGATTAAAGTAAGAATTGTACATAATATATAAAGAATGAATTTTTTAAATAAACTTAATCACAATATGTAGGTAAAGCATGTAAACTTTCAAACTAATACAGAGAAAAATAGAATGACAAAGAGTATTTACTAAGGCCAAAAGAAGGCAAGGACAAACATTTGAAAAAAAAAAAAAAAGGGCAAGTAGACAGCATCTAATAAAATAGTATATTTGAAGCCATGTATATTGGTAGTGACATGGTACACTGGTTAGGAACTTGTGCTTTGGAGGGAAAAGATTGAGTTTCAAATTCTGCCTGTGCTGTTTAGTAACTCTTTGATTTTGGGAAAATGTCTTAACATTTCTAAGTATTGGATGCTCATCTGCAAAATAAGGAACAATATCAACTATCTTCCACTTTTGCTATGAGGATAAGAGAGAGAACAGATGTGTTGTTCTTGTCACTTGACACCTAAAAAGTACCCAATAACTGATAGGTAGAAAGTTTATTTGGAGAAGGCAATGGCAAGCCACTCCAGTACTCTTGCCTAGAAAATCCCAGGGGTGGAGGAGCCTGGTAGGCTGCAGTCCGTGGGGTCACTAAGGGTCGGACACGTCTGAGCGACTTCACTTTCACTTTTCACTTTCACACATTGAAGAAGGAAATGGCAACCCACTCTGGTGTTCTTGCCTGGAGAATCCCAGGGACGGGTGAGCCTGGTGGGCTTCTGTCCATGGGGTCCCAAAGAGTCGGATACGACTGAAGTAGCAGCAGCAGCAGAAAGTTTATTACTGGCAAAGACTCCAATACATAAAATGGTACATATTTTCTTCAAACCAGACCATTTTATAAAAAAGGAACTGAGAGAAATGATTGAACTGATTCAAGCTATAAGTTCTAAGTTTCAGTGCATTGGGAGGGTGAACAATTGAATCGAGTTGAGGGTTAAGAAACGGAGCCAGTGAACCATGAGGGTGAAGTATGATAGTGAAAGAGATGAAATCAGGAGGGGACATAAATTGGAAGAAAAAGAAATGACTGAAGAACAGGTTTGAGGGGAATTACAGAATATAAGACCTGGAAGAAAACTAGTGCTCTGAGCTTGGGAGACTACACCTTAAAATAACCCAAGTCCCAGCGTGAAGAAATGAGATTCTGGGTGTGGCTATGGGAAAGAATTGCTAAAATAAAGAGGAAGTGTATGTCACAGAGGTCAAAGAGGCCAAGAAACTATGAATCTGTAGGAATCTCAGAGGCAAGTGCTTCCAGTCTATTTTAGCATCTTGGAATCAGAGAAGAGTCAAAGCAAAATGACAAAAATTTCAAGTAATATAAGTAGTTTAAATAATTTTGTTCAATGTCATGGAGCTGCTGAATGGCAGACATGGGATTTAAACCGAGGCAGCCTTGCTTAATAGTTCTTGTTTTTGCTTATTTATTTTATTAGCGTATAATTGCTTTACAATGTTGCATTAGTTTCTGCTGTATAACGAAGTGAATCAGCTATATGTATACATATATCACCTCCCTCTTGGATCTCCCATGCCTTTCCCCATCCCAGCCCTCGAGGTCACCACAGAACATCAAGTGAGCTCCCTGTGCTACACAGCAGGTTCCCACTAGCTACCTGGTGGCTCAACGGTAAATAATCTGCCTGCCAAGCAGGAGACTTGGGTTTGATGGCTAGGTCAGGAAGCTCCCCTGGAGAAGGAAATGACAATCCACTTCAGTATTCTTGCCTGGGAGAACCCATGGACAGAGGAGCCTGGAAGGCTGTACAGTTTATGGGGTTGCAAAAGAGGAGGACATGACTTAGCCACTAAACAATGACAAGTATATATACGTCAATCAGAATTTCCCAATTTGCCCAACCTTCCCCTTCCGACTCTGTCCAAATGTCCATTCTCTATATCTGTGTCTCTACCCCTGCCCTGAAATAAGTTCATTTGTACCACTTTCCTAGAGCTCTTGATTTTGATCATTATGTTATATTACCTCTCATGATGAAATATACAATTGTGGTTGGAAAAAATTAACAAAGTTACTCTCAGACATTATTTATATATATATATATATATATATATATATACACACTTATAGTAATTGATTATTAAAATACCAGTTTACAAGTTTGTGTTCTACGCAATGATGCTTTGTGTAATATCTGAAACATTGCATATACTGAAGGCAACTTATAATTTAGCAAAACAAAAAAATGTCATGTTCACTAAAAAACTGTAGGAAATTTTTGTTCTTTATATATCTGAGACAGATCTCAGGAATACTTTGCTCAGTATATTTCTGTACAGGAAAAGAAGGAAAATGATACAGTGTGAGCATATTGTATAATTCAAAAGTGTTAAGTAAATACAGCACATAATTTATAAAATTACAGGACTATTATCTTCAATTTTGAACTTATTGTTCTACCTTTGGGAAAATATCACTTTCTTTGTGACATTCAGCTGAGTAAACACAATTCAAGTGTTAAAATGACTCATTGTCAGTTCTTAAAGATTTCTTAAGACAACTTAAGATTGTCCTGGAAAAAAGATCAAAAGAGTACAATGACTTGCAGGAATGCCTTTTGCAAAACTCACAGGAAAAGCTATCTATAGTCTATGTAATGATGCCAGGGTTTGCTTCCAACAGGGCAAGAGCCCTGCCATATATTCCATCTGCTGGCCTTCAATCTGCCGTGAATGTGCTGTAACAAAGGTGTTGGTTAGTGGGAATATAGACTAGGAACGCTATCCAAGTTGAGAAGTAGAAAACATTGCCTTCAAAGGGATGGAAAGATAGATGGAGCAAACATATTTTCTGTATGAGATTAGCAAATTTAGATAAAACACACAGTCTTTATATAGTTTGGAGGAAAGAGACAGAAAGTGATTTGGGTGACTCGGTAGTCATTGATGTTAAAATCAAGGATGGTGAGATACAGCGGTAAGGGCATTAAGAATGTAGAGTCAGATACAAATAAATTTGAATCCTAGATCTGCTAAAGGAACCTGAGCAAGTTATTCAAACTCTTTGATCATCAGCTCTTTAATTCAAGTGTTGGGATGCTCAGTCATATCTGACTCTTTCAGACCCCATGGACTGTAACCTGCCAGGCTCCTTCAGGCTCCTCTGTCTATGGGATTCTTCTGGCAAGACTACTAGAGTAGGGTGCCATTTCCTCTTCCAAGGGCTCTTCCAGACCCAGGGATGAAACCCGAATCTCTTACATCTGCATTGGAAGGTGGATCCTTTACCACTAGTGCCACCTGGGAAGCCTTTAATTAAAGCAGGCAGAGAATAAAAGGTACTTTAGAGGATAGTCCTCCGAGGATAAGAAATACTTTATTTAAGATGTCTACACTACAGTAGGTCCTCAACAATATTTTTTAATTGAAGTATAATTGGTTTACAATATTACGCCAACTTCAGATGTACAGTACAATGATTCAGTCAAAAAACAATGATTTCCTGCCCCCCCATATATATGTACATATACATACATACACATATATATATATATTCTTATTCAGATTCTCTTCCTTTATAGTTTGTTACAAAATATTGAGTATAGTTCCCTGTGCTTTATAGTATGTCCTTGTTGGTTATTCAATGAATATTATTATCATTAGTATTACTGGTATTTTAATATAATTTGAAGTTCTTGAGTAAAAATATGCTAAAGAAGTTTTAGACTAATATATCAGGAAGTAAATGTGATAAAGCAAATATACAAAATTGAGGCTCCAAAATACTAATTATAATATTGCAGCTATCACAATCTTAGATGCAAAGTTCTTTATTGTAATGAAGAAATCATGCTAATTATTATCTTCTCTTTCTTGGTAGGTTGAAAGATTAAACTTTCCCATCCCCTTGAAAGAAAGAAGACAAGCCATATGATAAGTCTGGCCACTGGGCAATGAGTGAAAGTGACAGGTATCACTTCCAGGTCAAAGGATTTCATACTGAGGTGCAACCCTCCTTCCGATCCCATTACTGTGAAGGGAAGAAATGTATGTGTGCTCCATGTTCCCACGTTGGTAGATCTTCTCTGCCATTTGGTCAGCTCTCTCTGTAACTCTTGGGGTTTCTGCCAGACTGAGCTGCCCTGCTAACTGCTATAGGACAGACAGCATTGAGGAAAAGTATCTTTGGGGGAGGGTATTAAGACATTGAAACTTGTGATATTTGTTATTATAGCATTACAGCCTATCTGTAATAATTCATTCATATTCTGTATATCTTTTAAGTGATGTAAACTGTTACATCTTGAAAACAGTGCTATATAATCAACATAATATTTTCAATTTAAATTTTATTTCTAAGTGATACATAACCTTGGTAAAAAAAAGTAGCTAAGAAAAGTTTTCAATAAATAAAACCCAATAATTTCCTTCCCCATCCTTTCAACCCAGTCCAATTCTCTAGAAATGTCATGTTAAATATTTAGTGGCTTAATGTTTTGTAGTTTTATTTACACTGCTGGTAACATATTTTTATCTCTCTTGATTTAGGGTGTTTAAGCATTCTTTATTGACTCTGGTATAGAAGACCATTTAGCATACTCCCTTATTTCTGCTTACTCCCTTATTTCTATATTTTGATAGCCATCTTATTATCTGAATTTCTCAATTTGGGTAATAAACGTGAATAAAAACTTACAGTTCTATTTCTAGCTTCAATAGCTCCAGAAAATTATTTCAACTTTATGTGAAAAGAAAATCCTTCCCTCTCTCTGCTATCATAAATACAGTTTAGAGTATAGTGATTTACAAGTATCTTTTTTTCCAAGGTAAGGATAAGAGATGCTTCTCCTTTTCCGTATCTGTCTTCAACAAATACTGAAATGTAATTTTGTCCTCTCTAACACACCAATTGACACACATACAATTTCTTTCCACTATCATCCAACCGAGATATTGAAATCTGCCACCCACAGTTGACCTCCTTCTCAATTCTCTCTGCTGTGATAGATTTAGTCTGTATAAAAGTTCTGTGCTATGATTTCAATGGGATTCTGTGAAAACATGAGACAAATATGCTTAGACAGCATCTTCTTGGTCTACTGCTATGCTACTAAAGATTTAGTGTCATGTTGCTGTTTGAAATCCTCTACTTGGAGTGCGTTCAGGTGTCTTGCATGCGCATGTGTGTTAAGTCACTTCAGTTGTGTCCGACTCTTTGAGACCCAAAGGACTGTAGCCCACCAGGCTCCTCTGTCCACAGAATTCTCCAGGCCAGAATACTGGAGTAAGTTGCCATGCCCTCCTCCAGGCGATCTTCCTGATTCAGAGATGGGACATGTGTCTCCTGTGGCTTCTACATTGCAGGTGAATTCTTTGCCCCTGAGCCACTGTTGAAGTTCCATATGAGTCTTGGGATGAAATAAACGAAGCAGGAACGAGAAGTTTTAGGGAAAGTGGCAGGATATGGGGGGAGTTATAGGTAAAAGTCTATAGAGTTGGGAGTCATAAACGAGCCACAGAGAAAAAGGAAAAGGAATTATGCCTGGTACCTGGGTCACGTGACCATGGTGACTGAATCTGAATGATCTTTGACCTTTAGTTTATGGAACTTGAAGCAACTTGATTATCATTCTTTTTAAATTTGTAGTTAAATGTACCTTTCTTTCGAAACATTAAAATCTTTATATTTCTATAATTGGTAGTTGTATTAATTTCTTAGGACTGCCAAAGTAAAATACCACATACTAGGCAGCTTCAGTTCAGTTCAGTTCCGTCGCTCAGTCCTGTCCGACTCTCTGCGACCCCATGAATCACAGTACGCCAGGCCTCCCTGTCCATCACCAACTCCCGGAGTTCACAAAACTCATGTCCATCGAGTCGGTGATGCCATCCAGCCATCTCATTCTCTGTCGTCCCCGTCTCCTCCCATCCCCAATCCCTCCCAGCATCAGGCTCTTTTCCAGTGACTCAACTCTCGCATGAGGTGGCCAAAGTATTGCAGTTTCAGCTTTAGCATCAGTCCTTCCAATGAACACCCAGGACTGATCTCCTTTAGAATGGACTGGTTGGATCTCCTTGCAGTCCAAGGGACTCTCAAGAGTCTTCTCCAGCACCACAGTTCAAAAGCATCAATTCTTCGGCGATCAGCTTTCTTCACAGTCCAGTTCTCACATCTATACATGACCACGGGAAAAACCGGCAGCTTAGATAACAAAAATTTCTTTTCTCACAGTTTTGAAAGCTGAAGTTCAAAAGCAAGGTGTTGGCAGGTTTGGTTTCTTCCAAAGCCGCTGTCTTTGGCTTGTAGGTAGCTGCTTCGTCCCTGTGTCTTCATGTACTCCTTCCTCTGTGCACTTGGAACCCTAGCGTCACTCAGGGTGTTCATCATCATTAAAGTATACCGGTCAGATTAGATAAGAATCTACCCTAAAAAATGGGCTTCCCGTGTGGCCTTAGTGGTAAAGAATCCGCCTGCCAATGCAGGAGACACAAGAGATGCAGGTTCAATCCCTGGGTTGGGAAGATCCCCTATAGTAGGAAATGGAAACCCACTCCGGTATTTTTGCCTGGAGAATTCCATGGACACAGGATCCTGGTAGGCTACAGTCCATGGGGTCTGAAAGAGTCAGACATGACTGAGCAACTGAGCAATTTAAAACATTTTTATTTTTAAAATACCCTAAAAACTCACCTTTTAAAAGACATTATCTCCAAATATAGTCCAATTTGAGGTACTAGGGGTTATGGCTTTAACATACAAATTTTGGGGGACACAATTCAGTCTATAATAGTAGTCATCAGAAAACTTAATGTTTTCTTAAGTGTCTAAGTTTTTTATTGAATGACTAATAAAGGTACATAAAAATAGATTATGTGAGTGTTTTCCACACATTTTATCATACTAACCATTACCATTCATTAATATATACAGGTATATCTGCTAGGTGCTTTTAGTGCTTAAAGGAAAATCTGACAGAATTAGTAGCTATTGCTATAAAACCCTTTGCACACAAGAGAGCCCAGAAAAAGGAAAATACATTGATCACTACTAAATTCAACCTTCAGTTATCAATATTATAAAATATATAAAACTTTAAATACAGAATGCATAATTTATGATAGAAATACAACTAATTAGAGAAGTGGTTTCTGAAACTAATAATAGTTCACTGCTTAGGAAAATGAAAATTGATACTCCTAGAATCTAAGCAAATAGACTTTACAAAGAATTAATGTTAATATAAATTATTAACAATATTAAATGGCCAAGATCAGTCAATAATTTCTAAGTTATCTAACAGAATCTTTTGGTCCTAAGTAATAATTCCAAATATTCCAATACTTCTCCAAATATTTGGAGAAAGATCTCAACAGAATAAAATGAGAATTGTTGAATCAAAGCTTCTGTGTTTATATAACAGAAAACAGCTGTGGTTGAGGGCAATGAATTAATATTCTGTTATCTCTCTGAATTGGAGTTATGAATTTGAACACGCTCATAAGAAAATAAGCTCACACCCATTTGAAATGATATTTACAGATGCCATATAAATATATACTGATCCACTTTGAAATTAAATACCACGTAATTAGTTCAAAGATTTCATGCCAAAAGTATGTTGCAATTCTTCTAAATTTAAATTGTGCACAGTCGAAAATGAGAATCAATATTCCAAAACCATAGTTCATTTAACATCTTCACACACATACACATAGATACATGCAGAACAGAATTAAACCAATGCAAATCTGGAAATAATTATATCATCTCTTTATTGGAAAATCCAAAGGAAAAGTTCACCAGAAAACTAGTCTTACAATTAATTTCTCATATTTCACACACACAAGAAGAAATAGATGATGGCAAAATAAACGGTTTCTATACATTTCTGTTGCAATCAAAAGATTGCTTATTCTATGAACATATTGCAAAAATGTCCAAATGTTCTTTCTTTATCTACTTTACTAAATGATAACTATTTTAATTCCAGATGGTACATATTGCACAATATCATTCATCAAAAGTTCTGTGATTCCAAGCACATAAAACTCTTATGCAAAAAAGTAACTGTTCTAAAGTTCATTTGTTGTTTCTCTTTCTTTATCCTCTGGCTTCTTTTGCAAGAGACAACAGTATCTTTGAAAAGCAAAAATGATTGAAACACCACAAATTATTCTTTTCCAAGTAAAGAGTTAGTTTTTACTAATGATTCTTTTAAAAAGCATTTCTTGAGCTATGTACTTTTGTCTAGAGAAGTCTGAAGGTCTATGCAGTATAGTAGCTAAAAAAAAAAAGAAGCTAACAACCTTTACATAGCAAAGAAACTAATCAGTCCGATCTGAATGGAAGATAATGTGTCAAAAATATTATGCTATTTTTTTTTAGATTTTATTTTTATTAGAAAGTAGAATTAAAAGTCCTACCAGAGTCCTGGTTCCTGATAGAATTTGTTTCTTGTAATCAGTTAGCTTGTTGTTTAAGAGAATATAATCTAGTCCCTCATGTTTCGGCTGAGATGAAGAAAAATACACATTAAAAAAATCCCCAAATGGCTGCTGTTTTGAGCCACCAAAAGTAAATTGCTAAATATATATTGATAATGTTATGAATACCCAGTATCAAATACAAACTGAGTAATAAATAGAAGTTTCAACTTGCACAATTTGCACAAACAAATTAATAACATTTATAATAACTGAAAAATCAAAGATACTATTTCTCAATCTGGAAAGCAAAGGAAAGAGGTGGCAGGATCAACTAAAGTAAAAGAAGTTCAGCCCATTTCTATTCTGGTTGACTCCAACCACAGGGAACATGCTCTCACATCCTGCAATTGGTGCAAGTAAATAGCAGATTATACTTGTCAGATTATACTGTCACACCACTGACTTCTTGTATTATTTCATGCAACTACAACATATCGAGACTTCAATTTTCTTATTTGTTAGTGAGATTAATAATAGGTGCTACAACAAAATGGTTGGTCATTTATGTAAACACTGGCTGCCGATTCCCATTTTCTGTTTACCACTTCTCTACAGAGACTGGAAAGGCTAAACATTTAGTTTCTAAGTCTCCCTTTGTCTTCACTTCAGTTACCCTCAAAGCAGATTCTGAGACCAAGATTTGGATGTGAAAGAAAATAATTTAGATGGATGTGTAATAGAAAAGCCAATAAAGGGTGCATGAATAAGCAATCACCATGGAAACAACTAGTGATCAGACACTATATGGACTCTGAGAAACTGTGGAAAAGTCCTCCCAGAATTATCCAATGAAGGGTGAGAAAGCTGGGGATTCTAGTTTAACTACTCATATTTTTACCAATTTAACTTTCCATCTCTTTAAAATAGACAGTTCAACATGACTGTACCATGAGTAACTGGACAGGTAGCCACAGTTTTAAGAAGTCATCTTAAAATTATGTGCTTGTGCAGTACTGCAAATTTGTCTTAGTAGGAGAAAGAGTATAGAATTTGATCAGAAGACCTGAATTTTATGTCCTTCTGGCTTTGACACTAGCTGATAACAAAATGGAGTAGCCTCTCTGTCTGGGCCTTAGAATCCTGTTGAGAAATGATAAGCTTGGATTGCTGATGAAACTGATTACTTCTCCAGTTTAAGTATCAAGAATTAAATGCACTTTTATGATTTTTACAGTAACTTTACTCTTTTCTTTATCAGGCCCTAAAAATTTTCATTGCCACACTTAACTGTTTTTTCACTAAATAGAAAATAGAATGCATTTGCACTATCAGAAAACCCTCTGTAAGATGAATGAATTAATGTCTAAAGCAAAATCTCTTTGCAGGAGAAGCCAAATTATCTATTAAAGTGACTGGACATAGCTCACACAAATTTTTATAATAGTCCATGTAGTACAAGCAATTTTACTTCAAGAGTTGAAAAAAAATTAGTTTTTAATTCTGAATTTTAAAGACAAAGATACCATGTGTAAGTAATAAAGCTAGAATCCCAAACAAACTAAATCCTCAAAAAACCCTTATGATTAAAATTTTTTCCTAAACTACCATACTATTGATGCCAGATGTTCATCATGAAAACAGAAGATAGAGAACTTATACAGGGAGAAAGTTCTATTTTAAACAGTAGGACATTAACTTGTGGAAGTAATGAGTCAGGGCAAGTCTGATTATCCAATAAGACTCTGTAAAATATTCAAATATATTTCCATGAACCATAGTTTGTATACTCAAAATCTTTTTTACAGGATAAAATACCTCATTTTTTGGATAAATGTCTTAGTCTTGTAAAGATTACTGGCTATGTGATAAATACACAAAATGTTATAACTTGAGAGATTTGGGAGACAGTTTCATCTTCTTTTTTGTATTTTATTTTTCTACAATGGGTTTAATCTCATTTATGGTCACTAGCTATGTCTTCAAATTCTGACTTACTCTTATCATCCAAACCCACATTTCACAGGTTTTGTAACATCTTCACCTGATGGCTACTTTAGCACCACAAACAATATGCCCAAGCTTCTTTTCCCTAAAAGCTTTTTTCCTTGTGCTGATTTCCCTTTCCTTCAACAATGCATCCTTTCCTCCAAGCATTGTTTCATTTATTTATCATCTCTTCATTCAACAAACTAGAGATATATTGGTAGGAGCTAAGGCAGACACAAAGAACAATAAAACACACTGCCTGCTGCTGAAGGGTCCAGCAGGGCAATATTACACAAAATGGTTATAATAAAATGAAGTAATGCTAGAGTTGCTTTAATGGATCCCTAAACACTTCTTTACTCGGCGATCGTTAAGAAGTTGCCTCAGAGTCACTTGACTTGGATCTTGAACATTGAGTTATATTTTCCAAGGTACAAAGAAAGGCAGCGGCACAGCATAATCCAAGTCAAAAAAAAAGAGGCAAATGAAAAAAACAAAGTGTAGCATGTCTAAAATTTAGATTCATATTTCAAAGAGTACAGTTTCATTTATCTCTCATCCTTTGTACTGTTATTATCTAATGTAATAACATATATACATATACATAAAGCATCTACATATCTCATGGTTCCCATAAAAGCATTTATTCATTTATTCAGTTCTACTGGATACAAATACTCTTAGGTTTCAATTATTGACAGTGTCAAATTTTTACTTTTCTAACTTTTTTTTTCTGAGAATAAACTTTATGGCAGACATTCTTTCAGCATTTTAAAGGTGTCACTTCACTGTCATCTACCCTCCATAAACCCCCATCATTTCTTTTCATTGTCTACTAATTATTTATTGGAGAGTGGATATTGTGAATGACACATTGTAGAAACTGGATTCTGTTATCTTGTTCTAAAAATTATTTATTATTATTCTAGTAGGCAATTAAATTCATTTTATCCAAACTCAAGGTTTTGGCTCTCCTGAAGGGGGAGTCAATGAAGCTACTCATTTATCTCAGTCTTCTGATTGTGCTTTTCAGTGAGAAATCTGAACTCTCCTCAGAACATGTGAGGTTCAGTGGTTAGCAGAGAATTTGGATGAAGTTTATATACAGATTTGGCTCTCTCTTCTGTTAACCACTCCTTTATTGGATCTTTCCCCTTACTCTGCACAAGCCAGTCAAAGTTTGGCTAGTACTCTAACTTGAGAGGGCCCTCATGAGAAAAGTTAGTGGAGTTTCCTTCTTTCATGGGTCAACACTTTCTAGTTTTTTATCTACTTTCTTCACTATTTCTTCAAATATTAATGTCTTACTCAGCTTTTATACTTTTACCTTAATTAGGGTTAGTCATATGGGATACGAATTTACAGGGAGGTTTTCAATAATAGTTTAATTTTAAACATAGTTATTAGACACATTTGCCATGAAATTAAAAGACGCTTGCTCCTTGGAAGGAAAGTTATGACCAACCTTGATAGTATATTAAAAAGCAGAGACATTACTTTGCCAACCAAGGTCCGTCTAGTCAAGGCAATGGTTTTTCCCGTGGTCATGTATGGATGTGAGAGTTGGACTGTGAAGAAAGCTGACCGCCGAAGAATCGATGCTTTTGAACTGTGGTGTTGGAGAAGACTCTTGAGAGTCCCTTATACTGCAAGGAGATCCAACCAGTCCATTCTAAAGGAGATCAATCCTGGGTGTTCATTGGAGGGACTGATGCTAAAGCTGAAACTGCAATACTTTGGCCACCTCATGCGACAAGTTGACTCACTGGAAAAGACTCTGATGCTGGGAAAGGTTGGGGGCGGGAGGAGAAAGGGACGACGGAGAATGAGATGGCTGGATGCCATCACCGACTCTGTGGACATGAGTTTGAGTGTACTCCGGGAGTTGGTGATGGACAGGGAGGCCTGGCGTGCTGTGATTCATGGGGTCGCGGAGAGTCGGACACGACTGAGCGACTGAACTGAACTGAACTGAATTAGACACATCAGATTTTTTTTTTCTCTTTTTTTGCATTCTCTCTTTTGGTCACCTTTAACAATTTGTCTTTTCTAAGTAACCATTCATTTCATCATTTCATGTAGTTTTGTGAAATTTACTGGCAGAGATCCTGAGTGTTTTAGTTATATTATTGAGTGATATTCCATAAAGTCTAGTGCCTACTTTGCCTCTGGATTGGAGTTGTTGCTTGCATAATATTACCTAATAGCGACGAGTTGACTCACTGGAAAAGACTCTGATGCTGGGAAGGATTAGGGGCGGGAGGAGAAGGGGACGACAGAGAATGAGATGGCTGGATGGCATCACCGACTCTGTGGACATGAGTTTGAGTGAACTCCGGGATTTGGTGATGGACAGGGAGGCCTGGCGTGCTGTGATTCATGGGGTCGCAAAGAGTCAGACATGACTGAGCAACTGAACTGAACTGAACATAAATTTAATTCACATTTTTAAATCTGAGAGCATCTTGACTAAAGAGTAAGAATATAGTAAACAGTGATATGAAATTACCAAGATGCAGAAACTTTTTGTTAAAAATTAACTTTATTTATACATTGCCATCATATAAAATCTTACAGATGAAAATTAACTTTTCCTTATTTCAATTTCCAATGTTTTCATAACTGGAATCGATCTATGGTAGGTGAAAAAGGAATGTGAAAGTTTCTACCATTTCATTAAAAAGTTTAAAATTATTTAGTCCCTTGTGAATGCAACTAAAACAGAATTTGTTATCACCAAATAATGGGGGGCTTACTGTAAGGATACAAATTAATATAAAGAAATATGACCCTAAGGTATGCAACTTGACTTGAGGTATAATGGAAATCATAGCAGTGCCAGGTAATCACAAAGGCTGGAACTGGATTCTAAGCAGCTCTAGGTGATTCCGCAGTGACTAGCCTTTAATGAATTTTTACAAACATCTGCTCTTCATTCTTTTCCCCCTACCAATCATTTTCTTCTAGCTTTTGCTTCCTCAATGCTTGGATTTATTTTGTTATGATTCCTTTTCTATGCCTTTCAGGTGTCTTCTATCTCTGTTTCCTTTCAACTTCAGATTTCTTGGCCTTTGCATATATTTTCTCTCTATTAGTTGGGATACTTTCAATTGCAGTTAATAAAAATGCAAAGCAAATTGCCATTAATGTAAAACGATTTATTGTTGTATATAACATATAAGTAAAGGCTTACCACTGCGTTCAGGAATGATTGATGCAGAAATTAAAATAACATTTCTCTCTCTCAATCTTTCTGTCTCTCTCTGGACAGTTAGATAGGTAGGTAGGTTGACAGATAGACAGAGATAAGATGGCCATATTGACATTAGCCGTCCTAGAGTAAATTACATCATATCTTCTTAGTGATCTGGATGAAAAACAGTGTATATCCCAACAGTTTTAACATAATACCCATTAGGCATACTCTGATAGACTCTAATTAATATAGCATATTAAGTGCCCATCTCTAAATCAATATTTGTTTCATACCCATGGCAGTAGAAGCAAGGAGAATGTCAGCTCCTCCTGGATCATATCCAGTCAGTTTCTAACAGTAAAATTATATAGCCTGAGAAGAAATATGGAAAGAATTACTAGACATAACCACAAAGAAGGCTAGCATACTCCATTGTTCCTAGTTCAGATTTCTGACAATGATGACATTGCCATTCAGGGCATTTTTCCATGGTCAGCTCTCATGGTCTGGCATGGATAGACTTCTTGAATGCAGCATTCAGTCAGTGTCTATTCACGGGTGCTTTTCAGTCATATCACACTGTACAAAACCAGGGGTACAGAGCAAATCTGTGATAAAAGCTCAGAGTGGAACTGTTTTTCCCTTAAAAATATTTGTGGGCTTGGAAGATATCACAATAGTCATTTAACTATTATTTCAGATGAAGAAATTCAGTTGGTTACATTACTTTTAAAAACATCAAACTTCATTATTATTCTCTTTTAATTTCCATTTAATAAGTCCAGCAAAGAAGTCTATAAATCTATGCCTTAACTAAATGACAATATTATCATTTTGACATTATTATTAACATTTTTGTAAATATATTGGCACATGCCATATTTGATTAAGTTTAACATTTAGGTAGACTAGAGAGGCAAGAATAGAGTTATAATAATCAGCAAATTGTCTCTTATAAAGGAAATATTTGAACCCTGGATTGACTGATTCATTTCATAAAGTTAAACAGTTCCAAGGGTTATAAATCTTTATTGAAGCCAAAGATAACGTCTGTGCAGAAATGAACATTCAGACATGGAAAGTGGTAGAACAAATTTCATCCAGAATGATGTCTATAGTATTATTTATACAAAATCCTAGTATGTGCTTAAATTCAAATGTTCTTATAACTTAATATTTTAGTGTTCAAAGCAAACTGTGTCTAGAAAAAATGCATAGAAAAATTAAATAAGGAGAAAAAGTACCATATAAAAGTGTCTGGTTTTAATATAAAATAGGATACCAGCTGGGTTGAAGTATGTTTCACATCTTTAAATATTTTCAGTAAGATAATTGAGGCATTTGCAATTTGAAGACCAAATGAATAAAAAGTAATATTTCATTCAGAAAACAAAGCACAAAAGAAAATCAATGTTCCTTTCATTTTTATCTCTAGGAAAGGGCTTAACTTTGAAATGCAAATTTCAAATTTAGAATTCAGTAATTCCAAAGGTTTCTCAGTGAAATTAACAGGAAATTCTCTTTCCTCAACAAAAAATCCCTCACAGGAATAGATATGATTGTACTTATCCACTCACTTATCATAAACACTTGTATAAACAGAATTTTTCCATAACGTTGAAAAAAATCCACCCTACTTCCAGTCCAACTCCACATGTCTGAAATATTCTACAACCCTTACCATCTTTGAGAAATAGCACAGAAGAGTCTGTCACTACAAACTTTCCTCACAGTATTTAATTTTGCTGTATTCAGTACAAGTCTTTTATAACAACAACACTAGTGCCAAATTCATCATGTGGTTTCTTGGGTATAATATTTGCAAAGTACTCAACTAGGCTTCCACAAATGAGAATATAAAGGGATTCCAAGATAGACCATGTTCCTCCAAGTCCACAGGTAGGCCAGTGACCACTGTGGAATTGGAGTTCTCCCATGTGATATTTGTGGTACATTGGTTTTCAGTTAAACCTTGATCTGTTATTACATGTCATTTTTATGAGACTCTTCCTCTAATTGTCCAATTTAAGACATATGAGATCTTGCAACCAGAGTCATGAATGTCTATACATATAAATATTTGTTGTTGTTTAGTTGCTTAGTCGTGTCTGACTCTTGTGACCCCATGGACTGTAACCCACAAAGCTCCTCTGTACATGGGATTTCCCAGGCAAGACTACTAGAGTGGGTTGCTATTTCCTTCTCCAGGGAATCTTCCCAACCAGGGATCAAACCGATGTCTCCTGCAAATCTCCTGCATTGCAGATGGATTCTTTACTACTGAGTCACTATTTATATTGATTCATTTTCATACTTGGGAATATATACATATTTAAAAATTTGAAATAAATTTAATTCAAAATTTTGTAAATCTAAAGAAAATTAATAAAAATAAAACTTCATGTCTGTATAAATGTGTAGTGCTTAAAGCTTGTCCTATACCAACTTCCTTTAGCTATTTTTAGAGTCAAATTTCATGACAATTTTGTCCTCATACTCTCTTTCTCTTTACTTCTAGTTTCTCTAATTTGTCTCCTAACCCAACTAGTATCACTGAAGCAGCTTTTTTTTTCCATCAGTGTCACCAGGGTCACCCTTGTTGCTAAATTCAGTCATTAATCTAACCCTTGTGGTACTGTTAGTTACTCACATAATATCCATTCTTTAGATGAATAGACTCCAACTAACCTGGTGGTCTCAGGTGGAGCACAGCCATTGCAGTTATAGCAGTCTGTTGTCTTAGACAACCTCAGATCCATGAGAATAAACAACTGATGCTTTAAGCTGCCAAATTCTTGGGTAATTTTCTTATTTTTAATTTTTAATTAAAAACCAATGCTTTTCAAAGAAATGTATTACAAAAATGACTTTTACTAAAGAAGTGAATTTGTTCTAAGTGAAAAAAATATTCCCTCCATGAAAGATCAAATATGCATTTTCTAGAGAAATTATATTGCATTAATGATTTAACAGTGCACAAACAAGGACCATAGATTTTCTTTCAATTAGTACTGAAACCTTAGTATAAAGACTAGTGGTATGTGGGTGGGGGAACGTTTTATACCCTGAACTCCAATATTCCAACTCTGTGTCTTGTCCTGTGGTCATAAATTATAAAAACCCTAACTGTGCAGTGATTTGGGCTTTTGTAACTTCAGTGATGTGTTAAAGGCAATGAATCTTGATTTGAAGAATCTGTTGTATCCAAAGGCCAGAATAGGACTCAGCTCTGATGATTATATACATAAAATGATGGGTAATTCCTTAATGCATCTAAATCTTACTTTTTAATTCTGAAGTAACATCTGTATCTTTAAACTCTCCTGCAATATGAGCTATATCAGAAACAGGTGACTGCAAAGGCCAGAGTGTTTGAAGAGCTCTTTTAAAACAATTATTTACTTATTTATTCATTTATCTATTTTGGGTTTCCTAGGTGGCACAGTGGTAAAGAATTGGCCTGCCAATGCAGAAGACACCAGAGATGCGGGTTCAATCCCTGGGTCAGGAAGATCCACTGGAGAAGGAAATGGCAACCCACTCCAGTATTCTTGCCTGGAGAATCCCATGGACAGAGGAGCCTGGTGGGCTACAGTCCATGGGGTCACAAAGAGTTGGGTACAACTGAGTACACACACTTTTATCTATTTATTTTTATAATGCAAACAGATTTGTTTGCATGCATGACAGTGAGGAGTAGGCTATAGGTACAAAGGCATGCAGTGTTTAGGCAAAGGAGAAGATGAAGTCTTTTGAGTAGTTGGCTGACTTGGAACCTACTGCAGTGGGAAGACTTGCTGTGCTACCTTCAGAAGTTAAGTCTCTTCCACTAAGATCTCAGCGGGCTTTTCCTGAAGGATGGACCAATATTATATTCCAGGCTGCTGAGAAAGTTTTTATGTTCTAGGTTGGTATATGTGAGAAGTTTATTAGCTTTTACTGATCCAAAAATATTGAGGTTAGCAACTGGCAGGCAGCTCACAATGATGTGAAGTGCCTCTCACCTCTCTTTGGGCTGACCTGAAATGTAAGCTGTGTGATTACATCCTTTTCCATCTTCTTTTCCTCAAAATAGAGCCAATTCCAAGGAAATTCCCCAGATGCCCCAGGTACTCTGTTGCCATTTTTTTTTTGCAAACAGTAAAATGTTGCTTTTGAATTTCAAGACTGTACCACCTACTTAAGAATAAGCAGTGTTTGTGGTTTTTTCATCAAGTTCTGCAACCACAAAGATCCTCTCTCTATTACCCTGTTGGTCTTTATTTTTTGGACAATCCTCTTTCCTAATGAGCAATTCAGGATTACTCATTGGTTGATACATCTAAGATTTTATTCATTTATTTTCATTTAGTTTCTAATGGACTTCCTGTTTCTATTTCTTATCCTCCTTGCTGCCTCTGGATGATTGCTAAGAAAAATAGGGGATGTTGATTTTACTTGTGTGTGGCTAAGTTGCTCCAGTCCTGTTTGACTCTTTGCCACCCTATGGACAGTAGTCCGCCAGGCTCCTCTGTCCATAGGATTCTGCAGGCAAGAATACGGGAGTGGGTTACCATGCCCTCCTCCAGGGGATCTTCCTGACCCAGGGATCGAACCCAGGTCTCTTACATCTCCTGCATTGGCAGGCAGGCTCTTTGCCACTAGTGCCACCTGATTATACTTGGCCATATTCAAATAAACATTTCACCTTCCTGGGAACTTTCCTCATTTGACATGTTTTATTTTCTTTATAACACATGTCACTATTGACTGCCTAGATTGTTTCTGCATTTGTAGTGCATAGAACGGCTCCTGACATTATAATTCATAAATATTTATTGAAGTAATAGGAGTCCAGGATATATACATATTTTATTAAAAGCTGTATTTTCACCTACATAAAACTAATTTTTTTCCAAAGCATGATATACTTCCAAGTGGCTTATAGACACATATATTGGCAGTTTACATAGGCAGCTTTAAAATTTATTTTTAATGTGATACACACACACAGCATTAACAAAAACACAACTTCACAGACATCATGAGATAGTATGAGGACAAACTTTTAAAGAAATCAAGTTGCATTTGATCTGAAAAAATATTAAGTTTTTATAATTAAAACAATAGGTTTATAGGGATATGACAAAACTCATTTAAGGGTCTTGGAATATGTAAGTTTGGAAAATACTGTATTGATTCATATATTTAAGCATGACATTACTGGGCCATACTAGTACTGGATTAGGAATCAGGTGATGTTTTCTTAATCATTCCAGCTGCAATGACTTCAATCTCCTACCTGCCCAGGCAGTGTTTTCCAAGCTTCTCTCTCTAAAGATCCCTGATGAACACCTGTCCTGCTATCTCTTGTCTACTGGCCAAGCCAGGAGAATGGGAACTCACATGGGCTCTTAATGCAGCTCCATCATCTTGACTTTAAAAGAAAAACAGCAGGTTTTGTGTTTGTTTTCCCTTTTATTAAAATATTTTTTTTAATTGGAGGATAATTGCTTTACAATATTGTGTTGGTTTCTGCTGTGCAACAATGGAAATCAGCTGTAAGCATACGTATATTCCCCTTCCTCTTGACCTCCATCCCACTCCCCCATCACACCCCTCTGGGTCATCACAGAGCACTGAGCTGAGCTCCCTGTGTTATATAGCTGCTTCCCACTAGCTATCAATTTTTTTAATTGGGTTTATTTTGTTTTATTTTTTAAGGAAGTGGCTGGCTTGAGAAAGCTGGGCAGACATGAGTTGGATTTTTAGTTTGTTTCTAATTTGTTTCATGCTTTTCCCTTCCAGCACAGATTCTTTCTTCTAATTAAACCTGTTCTCAGATATGTCTGCTGAGAAAATGCAAGTGAGGCTTCTCTCATACTTTTTTCTATACTTCCCTTCTTCCCTGCAAAGGATACATTATTTATCTGAATATCATTTATCTTTTAATAAAATTGCTGGACAAAATATCAATAACCGCAGATATGCAGATGACACCACCCTTATGGCAGAAAGTGAAGAAGAACTAAAGAGCATCTTGATGAAAGTGAAAGAGGAGAGTGAAAAAGTTGGCTTAAAGCTTAACATTCAGAAAACAAAGATCATGGCATCCAGTCCCATCACTTCATGGCAAATAGATGGCCGATTTTATTTTTTTGGGCTCCAAAATCACTGCAGATGGTGACTGCAGCCATGAAATTAAAAGACGCTTACTCCTTGAAAGGAAAGTTATGACCAACCTAGACAGCATATTAAAAAGCAGAGACATTACTTTGTCAACAAAGGTCTGTCTAGTCAAGGCTATGGTTTTCCCTGTAGTCATGTGTGGATGTGAGAGTTGGACTATAAAGAAAGCTAAGCGCTGAAGAATTGATGCTTTTGAACTGTGGTGTTGGAGAAGACTCTTGAGAGTCACTTGGACTGCAAGGAAATCCAACCAGTCCATCCCAAAGGAGATCAGTCCTGGGCGTTCGTTGGAAGGACTGATGCTGAAGCTGAAACTCCAATACTTTGGCCACCTGATGCGAAGAGCTAACTCATTGGAAAAGACCCTGATGCTGGGAACGATAGAAGGTGAGAGGAGAAGGGGACGACAGAGGGTGAGACGGTTGGATGGCATCACCGACTCAGTGGACATGAGTTTGGGTGAACTCCAGGAGTTGGTGATGGACAGAGAGGCCTAGTGTGCTGCAGTTAATGGGGTCACAAAAAGTCGGACATGACTTAGCGACTGAACTGAACTGAAGGTCAGGCTTAAAATCTTGCATGCTAGGTTTCAGCATTATGTGAACCAAGAACTCACAGACGTCCAAACTGGGTTTAGAAAAGGCAGAGGAATCAGAGCTCAAATTGGCAACATTTGTTGGATCATAGAGAAAGCAAGGGAATTCCAGAAAAACGTCTAACTCTGTTTCATCAACTACACTAAAGCTTTTGACTGTGTGGATCATAACAAACTGTGGAAAACTCTTAAAGAGATGGGAATACCAGACCATCTTACCTATATCTTGAGAGTCCTATATGTGGGTCAAGAAGTAACAGAACCCTGTATGGAACAAATGATTGGTTCAGGATTGAGAAAGGAGTACAACAGGACTGTCTTCTGTCACTCGTTTATTTAACCTATACACTGAGCACATCATGAGAAATGCCAGGCTGGATGAGTTACAAGCTGAAATCAAGATAGGTGGGAGAAACAAGAAGAACCTCAGATATGTGGATGATACCACTCTAATGGCAGAAAGTGAAGAGGAACTAAAGACCATCTTGGTGAGGGTGAAGGAGGCATGTGGAAGAGCCAGCTTAATACTAAATTAAAAAAAAAAAACAAACTAAGATCATGGTCCCATTACTTCATGGCAAATAGAAGAGGAAAATGTGGAAGTATTGACAGATTTCCTCTTCATGGGCTCTAAAATCACTGTGGATGGTGACTGCAGCCATGAAATCAGCATATGATTGCTTCTTGGCAGGAAAGCTATGACAAACCTAGACAGTGTGTTGAAAAGCACAGATATTACTCTGCTGACACAGATAGTCAAGGCTATGGTCTTCCCATATGGTTGTGACAGCTGGACTGTAAAGAAGGCAAACCACCAAAGAATCGATACTTCCAAACTGTGGTGCTGGAGAAGACTCCTGAGAGTCCCTTGGACATCAAGGAGATAAAACCAATCTCAAGGGAAATCAACCCTGAATATTCACTGGAAAGACAATGCTGAAGCTAAAGCTTCAGTATTTTGGTCACCTAATGTGAACAGCCGACTCATTGGAAAAGTTCCTGACACTGGGAAAGATTGAGGGCAGAAAAGGGCATCAGAGAATGAAATGGCTGGATGGCATCACCGATGCAATGGACATGAACTTGGGTAAGCTTAGGGAGGTGGCACGGGATAGGGAGTATTGGCATGCTGCAGTCATTGGGTCGCAAAGAATCGGACACAGATGGGTCACTGAACAACAGCAACAACATTTGTCATTGGGCTTCCCAAGTGGCTCTTGAGGTAAAGAACCCACCTGTCAATGCAAGAGAAATAAGAGATATGGGTCTGATTCCTGAGTCAGGAAAGATCCCCTGGAGGAAGGCATGGCAATCAACTCCATTATTCTTGCCTGAAGAATCTCATGGACAGAAGAGCCTGGCAGGCTACAGTCCACAAGGTTGCAAGGAGTCAGAAAAGACTGAAGGGCTTTAGCACACATGCATGTGTTTATCATCTCAAGATAATGCAGTGAGACTACCCAAAAGGTTTACCGAAGACCTCTGCTTGAAGTTGTCAGTAAAAAGATCAGTGAAGAATGACATTGTGTATGTTTCTGTGTGTGCTCAGTTGCATCCAACTCTTTGTGGCCCCAGTGGACCTGTAGCCTGCCAGACTTCTTTGTCCATGGAATTTTCCAGGCAAGAATACTGGAGTGGGTTGCCATTTCCTTCTCCAGGGGATCTTCCAACACAGAGATTGAACCTGCATCTCTGGTGTCTCCTGCATTGGCAGGCAGATTCTTTACCACTGTGCAACCTGGGAAGCCCGGTTAAGGTTAAGTTCAGTTCAGTTCAGTCCCTCAGTCATGTCCGACTCTTTGCGACCCCATGAATCACAGCACGCCAGGCCTCCCTGTCCATCACCAACTCCCGGAGTTCACTCAAACTCATGTCCACAGAGTCGGTGATGCCATCCAGCCATCTCATTCTCGGTCGTCCCCTTCTCCTCCCGCCCCCAACCTTTCCCAGCATCAGAGTCTTTTCCAGTGAGTCAACTCATCGCATGAGGTGGCCAAAATATTGGAGCTTCAGCTTTAGCATCAGTGCTTCCAATGAACACTCAGGACTGATCTCCTTTAGAATGGACTGGTTGGATCTCCTTGCAGTCCAAGGGACTCTCAAGAGTCTTCACCAGCACCACAGTTCAAAAGCATCAATTCTTCGGCGATCAGCCTTCTTCACAGTCCAACTCTCACATCCATACATGACAACTGGAAAAACCATTGCCTTGACTATATGGACCTTTGTTGGCAAAGTAATGTCTCTGCTTTCTAATATACTATCAAGGTTGGTCATAACTTTCCTTCCAAGGAGTAAGCGTCTTTTAATTTTATGGCTGAAATCAGCATCCGCAGTGATTTTGAAGCCCCCAAAAATAAAGTCTGACACTGTTTCCACTGTTTCCCCATCTATTTCCCATGAAGTGATGGGACCAGATGCCATGATCTTTGTTTTCTGAATGTTGAGCTTCAGGCCAACATTTTCACTCTCCTCTTTCACTCTCATCAAGAGGCTTTTGAGTTCCTCTTCACTTTCTGCCATAAGGGTGGTGTCATCTGCATATCTGAGGTTATTGATATTTCTCCCGGCAATCTTGATTCCAGCTTGTGCTTCTTCCAGCCCAGCATTCCTCATGATGTACTCTGCATATAAGTTCAATAAGCGGGGTGACAATATATAGCCTTGACGCACTCCTTTTCTTATTTGGAACCAGTCTGTTGTTCCATGTTCAGTTCTAACTGTTGCTTCCTGACCTGCATACAGGTTTCTCAAGAGGCAGGTCAGGTGGTCTGGGATTCCCATCTCTTTCAGAATGTTCCACAGTTTACTGTGATCGACACAGTCAAAGGCTTTGGCATAGTCAATGAAGCAGAAATAGATGTTTTTCTGAAACTCTCTTGCTTTCTCCATGATCCAGCGGATGTTGGCAATTTGATCTCTGGTGCCTCTGCCTTTTCTAAAACCTGCTTGAACATCTGGGAGTTCATGGTTCACATATTGCTGAAGCCTGGCTTGGAGAATTTTGAGCATGACTTTACTAGCATGTGAGATGAGTGCAATTGTGTGGTAGTTTGAGCATTCTTTGGCATTGCCTTTCTTTGGGATTGGAATGAAGACTGACCTCTTCCAGTCCTGTGGCCACTGATGAGTTTTCCAGCTTTGCTGGCCTATTGAGTGCAGCACTTTCACAGCATCATCTTTCAGGATTTGAAATAGCTCAACTGGAATTCCATCACCTCCACTAGCTTCGTTCATAGTGATGCTTTCTAAGGCCCACTTGACTTCTCATTCCAAGATGTCTGGCTCTAGGTGAGTGATCATGCCATCATGATTATCTTGGTCGTGAAGATCTTTTTTGTACAACTTGCACTTAATTTCCTACTTCTTGATATTCCTTGTATGTGGAGCTCACATAGAAAATATACAAGGAAGCGGAATATTGGTAAAGGAGAGTGACAACATTCCTCAGCGATCTAATTAATAACTCAGGGAGCAGTATTAATCATTATAAGACTCATTGAAAGTTAGAGAATAATAGCAGCAACTATAAATGTATACAAGAATTACTATTATCAAATGCTTCCTGTGCACTGGAAATTGTTCTAAATACTTTTACATGCAATGTATTGTTTTAATATACCACCTCCGTGTTAATCCTATGAGGGTATTGTTTTTCCTGTTTTACAGAATGATAATCTTAGGTAAAAATCGATTAAATTATTTTGTCAAGGCTACATAGCAAACATTGACCTCAGAAGCCATCTGACTCTAGTGCCAAAGTTCTTCACCTTGTGTTAGGAATAAAATGATCTAAAATCTTTAAATAAATAGTAGAAATAACATGGTGTGATAACTAATTTTACATGTCAACTTGGCTAGGCTAATGTACTCATCATTTGGTCAAGCCCTAGTCTAGATGTTGTTGTGAAAGTATTTTATATTAATAGATGTGATGAAGATCTATAGTCAGTTGACTTTAAGTCAAAGAGATCACCCTTGATTATATGGATGGGGCTTATCCAATCAGTTTAAGGCCTATAGAGAAAAAACTAAGGTTTTGAAGGGAAGAAGAAATTCACCCTCAAGACTGTAATATAGAAATCCTGCCTCAGTATTCAACTTGCATTCTACCGCATGCGTTTCATTTTTAAAAAAAATTTTAATTTATTTATTTTTTATTGGAGGCAAATTATTTTACAATATTATATTGGTTGGTTTTGCCATACATTGACATGAATTCACCCTGGGTGCACATGAGTTCGTGAAGATCTTTTTTGTACAGTTCTTCACGACCAAGATAGTCACGATAACGTGATCACTGACCTAGAGCCAGACATTGTGGAATGTGAAGTCAAGTGGGCCTTAGAAAGCATCACTACTAACAAAGCTAGTGGAGGTGATGGAATTCCAGTTGAGCTATTTCAAGTCTTGAAAGATGATGCTGTGAAAGTGCTGCACTCAATATGCCAGAAGATTTGGAAAACTCAGCAGTGGCCACAGGACTGGAAGAGGTCAGTCTTCATTCCAATCCCAAAGAAAGGCAATGCCAAAGAATGCTCAAACTACCGCACAATTGCACTCATCTCACATGCTAGTAAAGTCATGCTCCAAATTCTCCAAGTCAGGCTTCAGCAGTATGTAAACCGTGAACTCCCAGATGTTCAAGCAGGTTTTAGAAAAGGCAGAGGCACCAGAGATCAAATTGCCAACATCTGCTGGATCATGGAGAAAGCAAGAGAGTTCCAGGAAAACATCTATTTCTGCTTCATTGACTATGCCAAAGCCTTTGACTGTGTCGATCACAGTAAACTGTGGAACATTCTGAAAGAGATGGGAATCCCAGACCACCTGACCTGCCTCTTGAGAAACCTGTATGCAGGTCAGGAAGCAACAGTTAGAACTGGACGTGGAACAACAGACTGGTTCCAAATAGGAAAAGGTGTACGAGAAGGTTGTATATTGTCACCTTGCTTATTTAACTTATATGCAGAGTACATCATGAGGAATGCTGGGCTGGAAGAAGCACAAGCTGGAATCAAGATTGCCGGGAGAAATATCAATAACCTCAGATATGCAGATGACACCACCCTTATGGCAGAAAGTGAAGAGGAACTCAAAAGCCTCTTGATGAAAGTGAAAGAGGAGAGTGAAAAGGTTGGCCTGAAGCTCAACATTCAGAAAACAAAGATCATGGCATCTGGTCCCATCACTTCATGGGAAATAGATGGAAAAACAGTGGAAACAGTGTCAGATTTTTTGGGGGGGGCTCCAAAATCACTGCAGATGCTGATTTCAGCCATGAAATTAAAAGACGCTTGCTCCTTGGAAGGAAAGTTATGACCAACCTTGATAGTATATTAAAAAGCAGAGACATTACTTTGCCAACCAAGGTCCATCTAGTCAAGGCAATGGTTTTTCCAGTTGTCATGTATGGATGTGAGAGCTGGACTGTGAAGAAAGCTGATCGCCAAAGAATTGATGCTTTTGAACGGTGGTGTTGGAGAAGACTCTTGAGAGTCCCTTGGACTGCAAGGAGATCCAACCAGTCTATTCTAAAGGAGATCAATCCTGGATGTTCATTGGAGGGACTGATGCTAAAGCTGAAACTGCAATACTTTGGCCACCTCATGCGATGAGTTGACTCACTGGAAAAGACTCTGATGCTGGGAAAGGTTGGGGGCGGGAGGAGAAGGGGACGACGGAGAATGAGATGGCTGGATGGCATCACCGACTCTGTGGACATGAGTTTGAGTGAACTCCGGGAGTTGGTGATGGACAGGGAGGCCTGGCGTGCTGTGATTCATGGGGTCGCGGAGAGTCGGACACGACTGAGCGACTGAACTGAACTGAACTGCACATGAGTTCTCCCTCCTGAACCCCCCTCCCACCTCCCTCCTCCCTTTATCCTCCCTCTAGGTCATCCCCGCACTCCAGCCCCGAGCATCCTGTAACATGCATCGACCCTGAACTGGTGATTCGTTTCACATATGGCAACATACATGTTTCAATGCCATTCTCCCAAATCATCCCACCCTCACCCTCTCCCACAGAGTCCCAAAGACTGTTCTATACATCTGTGTCTTTTTTGCTGTCTCATATACAGGGTTATCATTTGCATCTTTCTAAATTCCATATAAATGTGTTAGTATACTGTAGTGGTGTTTTTCTTTCTGGCTTACTTCACTCTGTAGATTCAAGACTACCTCAACTATTGCCTGAAGTCCCAACTTGCTGGCCTGGTCTTAGAATTTCGGGCTTGCCAACCCCCACACTTGTTTTAGCTAATCCTTTAAAATGAATCTCTATAGAATACACACACACACACAGATAAATCTGTTCAGTTCAGTTCAGTTGCTCAGTTGTGTCCGACTCTTTGTGACCCCATGAATCACAGCACGCCAGGCCTCCCTGTCCATCACCAACTCCCGGAGTTCACTCAAACTCACCTCCATCAAGTCGGTGATGCCATCCAGCCACCTCATTCTCTGTTGTCCCCTTCTCCTCCTGCCCCTAATCCCTCCCAGCATCAGAGTCTTTTCGCATGAGGTGGCCAAAGTACTGGAGTTTCAGCCTTAGCATCAGTCCTTCCAATGAACATCCAGGACTGATCTCCTTTAGAATGGACTGTTTGGATCTCCTTGCAGTCCAAGGGACTCTCAAGAGTCTTCTCCAGCACCACAGTTCAAAAGCATCAATTCTTTGGCGATCAGCTTTCTTCACAGTCCAGCTCTCACATCCATACATGACCACTGGAAAAACCACAGCCTTGACTAGATGGACTTTTGTTGGCAAAGTAATGTCTCTGCTTTCTAATATACTATCTAGGTTGGTCATAACTTTCCTTCCAAGGAGTAAGTGTCTTTTAATTTCCTGGCTGCAATCAGCATCCGCAGTGATTTTGGAGCCCCCCCAAAAAAATCTGACACTGTTTCCCCATCTATTTCCCATGAAGTGATGGGACCAGATGCCATGATCTTTGTTTTCTGAATGTTGAGCTTCAAGCCAACATTTTCACTCTCCTCTTTCACTTTCATCAAGAGGCTTTTGAATTCCTCTTCACTTTCTGCCATAAGGGTGGTGTCATCTGCATATCTGAGGTTATTGATATTTCTCCCGGCAATCTTGATTCCAGCTTGTGCTTCTTCCAGCCCAGCATTCCTCATGATGTGCTCTGCATATAAGTTCGATAAGCAAGGTGACAATATACAACCTTGACGTACTCTTTTTCCTATTTGGAACCAGTCAGTAGTTTCTAGAACGCCTTTAATTCCTTGTCATTTTAGAGATTTTTGAGGTTCTATGAGGGATCTTTGCAATGACTTTTTGGGCTTAAAAAGATCCACTCTTATTTTTTTGTTCAAGTTCTGAACTAATGAAGAGTTGTCCATAAAATACAGGACACTCAGTTAATTTAAATTTCAGGTAAATAATAAATAACTTTTTCAGTATAAATATGTCTCAAATATTGCACGAGACATAATTACAACTTTATTTCACACCCTTGAAATTCAAATTTCACTGTATTTGTTGCATTTTTATTTCTTAGATCTGGCAACACTTACGAGTAGTTGAGATATACAATTACAAAATACCCAAACAGAAGAGTAAAACATAATATTTTATATTGATATAAAACTGGAAATATTGGCAAAATAATTAATAATTGCTTTCACTTTAATTTTTATAAGACCTATAAGTGACTGGCATATCGGAACTGAAAAAAAAGGCTTCTTGAATGAAGAAGGGTTCTTATTAAATGCTGAGCAGAAGGAAAGTTAGGGAAACCCAACAACATTTACTCACTGAATAGCTAGGATGGTGTGTCACTTAACCAAGTGTCAGTAGATGGTATCAGCTCAAAGACTGACACAAGACATACTGTGTAATCATCAGTACCCTGTACTGTTTCCAAAATAGACACTTCGATGATACAAGGACACAGTGATTCAGGTGGTCTTAATTTGGACCAGCGTATTTCCATCTAATTTGTATTAGTATTGTGGTGGTGGTTTAGTTGCTAAGTTGTATCTGACCCTTGCTACCCCATGGACTGTAACCTTCAGGCTCCTCTGCCCCTGGGATTCTGCAGGCAAGAATATGGGAGTGGGGTGCCATTTCCTTCTCCAGGGGATCTTCCCAGTAGAGGGATAAAACCAGGATCTCCTCCATTGCAGGCAGATTCTTTACTCACTAAGCTACAAGGGAAGTTCTATACTAACCTAACTCAGTAAAACTGTATGGCCTGAAGGGTAACACAATATAAATTTTGAAGTTATATTTTATTTATTCAGCAAACATTGATTCGAGCCCTCCTTCAATCCAGAGACAGAGCTGGACAGTGGGTTTCCAAAGGAGGGAAAATAAAGCATAATGTTTGCTCCCATGGAATTTCAGTTCTGTGGAAGTTAAATTTGATAATACACGAATGCAAAATATCTGATATAAAATATGGTAAAATAAAGCAGGATGCTATGGAAATAATAATAAGAAGTATCTTAGTTTGGATGGGTCAGAAAGGCCTCTCCCAGACATAAATTGGTGGTAGGAGGAAAATGCAATTAAGACAAAGGGAACAAGGAGGTGAAGTGCCTGAAATGAGAATGAACTGGGTATTTTGGAGCACAAAAGACTACTGTGGCTGAATTTTTGATGAGTTAGGAACATGGCTGGATAATATCAAGTTGGAAAGGTACTAAATCATATCAGAAAACATATTTCAGCTATATTACTGTTTTTTGATTTAATTCTAAGCACAATAGTCATTGCTTCATTGTAAGTCTCAACCAGATTATCAGAAGGTTATTTTGTAATTACAATGTAAAACAATGCACTGTAGACAATTTAAAGAAACTCACACCAATGCATTAAGTAGAAATATAAATTTTATAGTCCTTCAAATGGAAAATTTCCTTAGTTGTTATAAACAGACTGTTTATATTTCCTCTTGTAAAGAGAAGCATTTCTGATTCTTTGAGATGCTTACTTGGTATTTTAAATCTTAAAAATGATGAAATAAAATTAAGTCTTTAAGTTTGGTGCCATTCTATGTAATATACTCTATAAAAGTGAAAATGAAAGTCACTCAGTCGTCTGACTCTCTGTGACCCCGTGGACTACAGAGTACACTGAATTCTCCGGGCCACAATACTGGAATGGGTACCTTTGCCTTCTCCAGGGGATCTTCCCAACCCATAGACTGAACCCAGGTCTCCTGGATTGAGGGCGGATTCTTTACCAGCTGAGCCATAAAGGAAGCCCAAGAGTACTGGAGTGGGGTAGCCTATCCCTTCTCCAGCAGATCTTCCCAACCCAGGAATCAAACCAGGGTCTCCTGCATTGCAGGTGGATTCTTTACCAACTGAGCTATCAGGGAAGCCCTAATATACTATACAGTTACTTTAAAAATTTTTTATCAGTTATTGATAAACTTTCTGAAACCCCATTCTAGCTCTTTCTTTGTTATATTTTTCTTTTTTATCTAACTTTATTTTTGTTAATGATTTTGGCAACTAAATAAAATATAAAGCCTAAAAATGATTATAACTGGGGAACCTACAGGACAAGGCAGGGTGGAAATCTTGGTAGCAGCTTATAAAAGCTCATTGAGTGCTATCTGAAGTGGCAAACACCAGAGTCAAATTAATGTCTGAAACACAGAAAGAGTGAAAGTTGGATGATATTTTGGAATCAGAATCAACCTTGGAGCAAAAGCCTATTCACTTACACCAACTGTGAAGGCCAAGAAGAAAAACATATCATCGTGTAAACAAGTACATGAATTAGCTTATTCAATCCAGAACAAGTGATTTAACCAAGTTAGACAACGTAAAGTAACTTCAGCCAAGAAAGACTAGATGTTAATTGTAACAGAGCCAAAAACATCAGAGTTAGAAAACTTAGGAGTGAAGTGTTAAGACTGTTGGCATTTATGTGCTTGTGTAGACCTTAAAAGTTAGACGTCAGAAAATAATCTCTAGGAAGAACATCATAAATGGACTGTGTGATACAGTTTCCTGTTCTGATAAAAGTCTCTTTTGATTTCAAATGCTTTCCTTCAGCAAATATTTGCTAAAGGAGACAGAATTTCTGGAATTGGTATATAATGTACACAGTGTGTGGGTTTTCCCTGAAGATTAATGTAGGAACCTATCTGTAATTAAAGTAGTAACTGTGGGAGAGGTAGTTCCCATAATCATATTTACCTCATTTTAAAATATAGTTGATCTTTGAGTGAGTGATAGTCGCTCAGTTGTGTCTGACTCTTTGTAACCCCATGGACTATAGCCTGCCAGGCTCCTCTGTCCATGGAATTCTCCAGGCAAGAATACTGGAGTGGGTTGCCATTTCCTTCTCCAAGTTGATCTTTAATCCAGTATAACACTGAATATTTAGTCTAAGTTCTTCCTACATCAGGAGAATTCTGTAAAGCCATATACCCCAAATACAGTGCCTGATATGTAATGGGCACATAGAAAATAAGGCAAATTAGGGAGTAAAATAATATATTAATCTTTTTATTGGTGTGAAATGAAGAGATTGGATATCTAATTTTTTAGAACAGTTTTGGATTTACAAAAACATTGAACAGATGGTGCAGAGATTTTCATGTAACACTTTCCCATCCCCCGCGCACATTTCCTATTCTATTAATATCTTGCATTAGCATGGTACATTAGTTATGATAAATGAAGCAATATTAATACATTATTAATAACTACAGTCCATCGTTTATATTAAAGTTCACCACTAGTGATGTATGGTGCTATAGATTTTGGCAAATGCATAATGTCATGAGGGCTTCCCTGTTGGCTCAGATAGTAAAGAATCTGTCTGCAATGCAGGAGACCCAGGTTCAATCCCTGGGTCAAGAAGGTCCCCTGGAGAAGGGAATGGCAACTCCAGTGTTCCTCTCTGAAAAATTCTGTGGACAGAAGAGGCTGGTGGGCTACAGTCCATGGGGTCACAAAGAGTCAGACATGACTGACTTAACACTAACACATAACGTCATATACTTACCATCACACTATCATTCAGATGAGCTTACTTGCCCTAATAATTCCCCCTGCCTCACCTCTTAACCCCTACTCACTCCCTCTGTACCCCTGACAACCACAGATCTTTTTACTGTCTCCACAGCTTTCCCTTTTGCAGACTGTCATATGGTTGGAATCATACAATATGTAGAAGAAGAGTCCCCAACCTCTGGGATCAAATGCCTGACAATCTGAGGTGGAACTGATGTAATAACAGAAATAACATGCACAATAAAGGTAATGCACTTGAATCATCTTAAAACCACCCCCTCACCTGGTCCATGAAAAAATCATCTTCCATGAAACCAGTCCCTGATGCCAAAAACAGCTGGGGACCACTGATGTAGACTTTTAAGATTGTCTTCTTTCATTTAGCAACATGTATTCAAATTTTTACAAGTTACTTTATCATTTGATAGCTCATTAAAAAATTATTTTAATAATGCTTCGTTGCATGGATATAGCACTGTATATTCATTCACCTTTGAAGGACATCTTGATTCCTTCCAGTTTTGGGTGATTATAAATAAAGCTGCTGTAAACAGTATTCCCAACTGCTTCCTTCCATCCATTACAATATCGTCATTTATTTGTCCACATGCTAGAATCACCTAAAACATTATTGCTATGATTATTTAAACAAACTATTATCTATTAAATTAACAATAAGATAAAGTATTTAATTTCATCTTTATCTGTTCCTTTATGCTCTTCCTTTATTTAGGTCTAAGCTTCTGACCTATATCATTCTTCTCTTTAGACTTCTTTTAACATTTCTTGCAAGGCAAATCTACTGGCAACAGATTTCCTCAGTATATGTTTGTCTAAGAGTCTTTATTTCTCTTTCACTTTTGAAAGACAGCTTGCATGTGTGTGTGCTAAGTTGTTTAAGTTGTCTGACTTGTTGTGACACTATGGACTGTAGCCCACCAAGCTCCTCTGTCCATGGGATTTTCCAGGCAAGAATACTGGAGTGGGTTGCTACGCCCTCCTCTAGGGTGTCTTCCCAACTCAGGGATCAAACCCGCATCTCTTATGTCTCCTGCATTGGTAGGTGGGTTCTTTACCACTAGTGTCACCTGGAAAACCTGAAAGATAGGTTAAACAAATACGTAACTCAAGAATTTAGGGTTGTTTTTCCCCCTCAACACTGAATATTTCACTTCATTCTCTTCTTGTTTGCATCCAATGTAATTCTTATTCTTACTCCTCTAGAGATGGTTTCCTCTACTGTTTAATAACTTTTTCTAGATTTCCTCTTTGTCTTTGGTTTTCTGGTGTTTAACTATAATATGCTTAGGTGTAGATTTCTTGGTATTTATTTTCTGCGTATTCTCTAAGTTTCCAGAATCTGTATTTGGTGTCTGTAAATAACTTTAGAAGATTCTATTATTAGTATTTCA
Organism: Moschus berezovskii; assembly: GCF_049115385.1. Classification (NCBI taxonomy): domain Eukaryota; kingdom Metazoa; phylum Chordata; class Mammalia; order Artiodactyla; family Moschidae; genus Moschus; species Moschus berezovskii. The sequence continues at coordinate 24,940,228 of NC_142465.1, read as the reverse complement.
AATATTTCTCCTGTTCCTTCCTGTCGTTTTGTCCTTCTCATGTTTTTTATTATATATATTTTACACCTTTTTAAATTCTCCCACATGCCTTGGTTATTCTGTTTCTTTGCTTTTTTTTTTTTTTTACTCTTTGCATTTCAATTTTGTTAGCTTCTATTGGCATGTCTTAAATTCACCAATTCTTTCCTTTTCCATGTTCAGTCTACTTATGAGACCATCAAAAGAATTCTTCATGTCTGTTATAGTATCTGTGACTTCTATACTTTCTTTTTGGGCATTCCCTGGTAGTTCAGTGCTTTAACTACTGGGGCCCTAAGTTTGATCCCTGGTTAGGATATAAGATCCCCTAAGCTATGCAGTGTGGTGGAAAAAAAAATTGCTTTATGCTCTTTCTTGGGAGTTTCTGTCCCTCTATTTATATTACCCATCTGTTCTTGAAAGTTGCATATGCATTCCAATAGAGTCTTTAAAATACTAAACATAATAGTTTTAAGTTCTCTGATAATTTCAAAATTCATGTCATATCTGAGTTGTGTTGTTTTTCTTTTTTTTAACTTTTTAATTTTTTTATTGGAGGCTAATTATTTTACAATATTATATTGGTTGGTTTTGCCATATAGTGACATGAATCCACCCTGGGTGTACATGAGTTCCCCTTTCCAAACCCCCCTCCCACCTCCCCCTCCCCCCATCCTCTCTCTGGGTCATCCTCGCACACCAGCCCCGAGCATCCTGTAACATGCATCGACCCTGAACTGGTGATTCATTTCACATATGATAATATACATGTTTCGATGTCATTCTCCCAAATCATCCCACCCTCACCCTCTACCACAGAGTCCCAAAGACTGTTCTATACATCTGTGTCTCTTTTGCTGTCTCATATACAGGGCTATCATTTTCATCTTTCTAAATTCCATATATATGTGTTAGTATATTGTATCGGTGTTTTTCTTTCTGGCTTACTTCACTCTGTATAATAGGCTCCAATTTCATCCACCTCATTAAAACTGATTCAAATGCATTCTTTTTGATGGCTGAAAAATACTCCATTGTGTATATGTACCAAAGCTTTCTTATCCATTCGTCTGCAGATGGACATCTAGGTTGCTTCCATGTCCTGGCTATTATAAACAGTGCTGCAATGAACATTGGAGTACATGTGTCTCTTTCAATTCTGGTTTCCTCGGTGTGTATGCCCAGGAGTGTGATTGCTGGATCATATGGCAGTTCTATTTCCAGTTTTTTGAGGAATCTCCACACTGTTCTCCATAGTGGCTGTACTAGTTTGCATTCCCACCAACAGTGTAAGGGGGTTCCCTTCTCTCCACACCCTCTCCAGCATTTATTGCATGTAGACTTTTGGATAGCAGCCATTCTGACTGGTGTGAAATGGTGTCTCATTGTGGTTTTGATTTGCATTTCTCTGATTATGAGGGATGTTGAGCATTTTTTCATGTGTTTGTTAGCCATCTTTATGTCTTCTTTGGAGAAATGTCTGTTTAGTTCTTTGGCCCATTTTTTGATTGGGTCATTTATTTTTCTGGAATTGAGCTGCAGGAGCTGCTTGTATATTTTGGAGATTAATCCTTTATCAGTTGCTTCATTTGCTATTATTTTCTCCCATTCTGAAGGCTGTCTTTTCACCTTGCTTATAGTTTCCTTTGCTGTGCAGAAGTTTTTGATTTTAATTAGGTCCCATTTGTTAATTTTTGCTTTTATTTCCAATATTCTTGGAGATGGGTCTTGGAGGATCCTGTTCTGATTCATGTCGGAGAGTGTTTTGCCTACATTCTCCTCTAGGAGTTTTATAGTTTCTGGTCTTACATTTAGCTCTCTAATCCATTTTGAGTTTATTTTGGTGTATGGTGTTAAGAATTGTTCTAGTTTCATTCTTTCACAAGTCGCTGACCAGTTTTCGCAGCACCACTTGTTAAAGAGACTGTCTTTTTTCCATTTTATATTCTTGCCTCTTTTGTCAAAGATAAGGTGTACATAGGTGAGTGGATTTATCTCTGGGATTTCTATTTTGTTCCGTTGATCTATATTTCTGTCTTTATGCCAGTACCATACTGTCTTGATGACTGTGGCTTTGTAGTAGAGCCTGAAGTTCGGCAGGTTAATTCTCCCAGTTCCATTCTTCTTCCTCAAGATTGCTTTGGCTATTCGAGGTTTTTTGTGTTTCCATACAAATTGTGAGATTATTTGTTTTAGTTCTGTGAAAAATATCTTTGGTAACTTGATAGGGATTACATTGAATGTATAAATTACTTTGGGTAGTATACTCATTTTTACAATATTTATTCTTCCAATCCACGAACACGGTATATTTCTCCATCTATTAGTGTCCTCTTTGATTACTTTCACTAGTGTTTTATAGTTTTCTATGTACAAGTCTTTTGTTTCCTTAGGTAGATATATTCCTAAGTATTTAATTCTTTTCGTTGCAACAGTGAATGGAATAGTTTCCTTAATTTCTCTTTCTATTTTCTCATTATTAGTGTATAGGAATGCAAGGGATTTCTGTGTGTTGATTTTATATCCTGCAACTTTACTGTATTCATTGATTAGCTCTAGTAGTTTTCTGGTAGAGTCTTTAGGGTTTTCTGTGTAGAGGATCATGTCATCAGCGAACAGTGAAAGTTTTACTTCTTCTTTTCCAATTTGTATTCCTTTTATGTCTTTTTCTGCTCTGATTGCTGTAGCCAAAACTTCCAGAACTATGTTGAATAGTAGTGGTGAGAGTGTGCACCCTTGTCTTGTTCCTGACTTTAGGGGAAATGCTTTCAGTTTTTCACCGTTGAGGATAATGTTTGCTGTGGGTTTGTCATATATAGCTTTTATTATGTTGAGATATGTCCCTTCTATTCCCACTTTCTGGAGGGTTTTTATCATAAATGGATGTTGAATTTTATCGAAGGCTTTCTCTGCATCTATTGACATAATCATATGATTTTTATTTTTAGTTTGTTAATGTGTATTACGTTGATTGATTTGTGGATATTGAAGAATCCTTGCATTCCTGGGATAAAGCCCACTTGGTCATGATGTATGATCTTCTTAATGTGTTGTTGGATTCTGATTGCTAGAATTTTGTTAAGGATTTTTGCATCTATGTTCATCAGTGATATTGGCCTGTAGTTTTCTTTTTTGTGGGGTCTTTACCAGGTTATGGGATTAGTGTGATGGTGGTCTCATAGAATGAGTTTGGAAGTTTCCCTTCCTCAGAAGTTTTCTGGAAGAGTTTGAGTAGAATAGGTGTTAGCTCTTCTCTAGATTTTTGGTAGAATTCAGCTGTGAAGCCATCTGGACCTGGGCTTTTGTTTGCTGGAAGATTTCTGATTACAGCCTCTAGTTCCGTGCTTGTGATGGGTCTGTTCAGATTTTCTATTTCTTCCTGGTTCAGTTTTGGAAAGTTGTACTTTTCAAGGAATTTGTCCATTTCCTCCAGGTTATTCATTTTATTGCCATATAATTGCTGATAGTATTCTCTAATAATCCTTTGTAATTCTGTGTTGTCAGTTGTGATCTCTCCATTTTCATTTCTAATTTTATTGATTTGGTTCTTCTCCCTTTGTTTCTTGATGAGTCTGGCTAGTGGTTTGTCAATTTTATTTACCTTCTCAAAGAACCAGCTTTTGGCTTTGTTGATTTTTGCTATGGTTTCTTTTGTTTCTTTTGCATTTATCTCTGCCCTAATTTTTACGATTTCTTTCCTTCTACTAACTCTGGGGTTCTTCATTTCTTCCTTTTCTAGTTTCTTTAGATGTAGAGTTAGGTTATTTAGTTGACTTTTTTCTTGTTTCTTGAGGTGTGCCTGTATTGCTATGAACTTCCCCCTCAGCACTGCTTTTACAGTGTCCCAGGGGTTTTGGGTTGTTTTCATTTTCATTCATTTCTATGCATATTTTGATTTCTCTTTTGATTTCTTCTATGATTTGTTCATTATTCAGCAGCGTGTTGTTCAGCCTCCATATGTTGGCATTTTTAATGGTTTTTCTCCTGTAATTGAGATTTAGTCTTACTGCATTGTGGTCAGAAAAGATGCTTGGAATGATTTCAATTTTTTTGAATTTACCAAGGGTAGATTATGGCCCAGGATGTGATCTATCCTGGAAAAAGTTCCGTGTGCGCTTGAGAAAAAGGTGAAATTCATTGTTTTGGGGTGAAATGTCCTATAGATATCTGTTAGGTCTAACTGGTCTATTGTATCATTTAAAGTTTGTGTTTCCTTGTTAATTTTCTGTTTAGTTGATCTATCCATAGATGTAAGTGGGGTATTAAAATCTCCCACTATTATTGCCTTGTTATTAATTTCCCCTTTCATACTTGTTAGTAATTGTCTTACATATTGCAGTGCTCCTATGTTGGGTGCATAGATATTTATAATTGTTATATCTTCTTCATGGATTGATCCTTTGATCATTATGTAGTTTTCTTCTTTGTCTCTTTTCACAGCCTTTGTTTTAAAGTCTATTTTATCTGACATGAGTATTGCTACTCCTGCTTTCTTTTGGTCTCTATTTGCGTGGAATATCGTTTTCCAGCCCTTCACTTTCAGTCTGTATGTGTCCCTCGTTTTGAGGTGGGTCTCTTGTAGACAACATATATGGGGGTCTTGTTTTTGTATCCATTCAGCCAGCCTTTGTCTTTTGGTTGGAGCATTCAACCCATTTACATTTAAGGTGATTATTGATAAGTATGATCCTATTGCCATTTTCTTTATTGCTTTGGGTTCGAGTTTATACACCCTTTCTGTGTTTCCTGTCTAGAGAAGATCCTTTAGCATTTGTTGGAGAGCTGGTTTGGTGATGCTGAATTCTTTCAGCTTTTGCTTGTCTGTAAAGCTTTTGATTTCTCCTTCATATTTGAATGAGATCCTTGCTGGGTACAGTAGTCTGGGCTGTAGGTTATTTTCTTTCATCACTTTACGTATGTCTTGCCATTCCCTCCTGGCCTGAAGAGTTTCTGTTGAAAGATCAGCTGTTATCCTTATGGGAATCCCCTTGTGTGTTATTTGCTGCTTTTCCCTTGCTGCTTTTAATATTTGTTCTTTGTGTTTGATCTTTGTTAATTTGATTTATATGTGTCTTGGAGTATTTCGCCTTGGGTTTATCCTGTTAGGGACTCTCTGGGTTTCTTGGACTTGGGTGATTATTTCTTTCCCCATTTTAAGAAAGTTTTCAACTATTATCTCCTCAAGTATTCTCTCATGGTCTTTCTTTTTGTCTTCTTCTTCTGGGACTCCTATGATTTGAATGTTGGAGCGTTTAACATTGTCCCAGAGGTCTCTAACATTGTCCTCATTTCTTTTAATTCATTTTTCTTTTTTCCTCTCTGTTTCATTTATTTCTACAATTCTATCTTCTAGCCCGCTTATCCTGTCTTCTGCCTCTGTTATTCTACTGTTTGTTCCCTCCAGAGTGTTTCTGCATTATTCATTGTATAGTGACTCTTTTTTATTTCCTCTAAGTCCTTATTAAACCTTTCTTCCATCTTCTCAATCCTTTTCTCCGGGTTATTTATCTAACTCCATTTTGCTTTCAAGATTTTGAATCATTTTCACCATCAAAATTCGAAATTCTTTATCGGGTAGATTCCCTATATCTTCCTCTTTTGTTTGTGTTAGTGGGCATTTATTTTGTTCCTTTACTTGTTGGGTATTTCTCTACCTCTTCATCTTGCTTATACTGCTTTGCTTGGGGTGGCCTTTCCCTCTTCTGGCAGTTTGTGGAGTTCTCTTTATTATGTAGTTTCCTTGCTGTGTGTGGGGTTGGACGGGTGACTTGTCAAGGTTCCCTGGTTTGGGAAGCTTGTGTCGGTGTTCTTGTGGGTGGAGCTGGATTTCTTCTCTCTGGACTGCAATGAAGTGTCCAGTAATGAGTTATGAGATGTCAGTGGGTTTGGAGTGACTTTGAGCAGCCTGTATATTGAAGCTCAGGTCTATTTTCCTGTGTTGCTGGAGAATTTGCGTGGTATGTCTTACTCTGGAACTTGTTAACCCTTGTGTGGTGCTTGGTTTTAGTGTAGGTATGGAGACGTTTGATGAGCTCCTATTGATTAATGTTCCCTGGAGTCAGGAGTTCTCTGGTGTTCTCAGGATTCGGGCTTAAGCCTCTTGCCTCTGGTTTTTGTTCTTGGAGTAGTCTCTTAGACTTCTCTATCTGTCATTTCCAAGGTGGTTCCCTCTGTTTTATCTTCTGTTTGCTGGTCTCTTCAGTGTCTAATTTCCGCCCTGATACTAGGGGGTGGGTGGACACTTTTTAAGGCTCAGTTGTTCAGTCCTGTTCTGGGAAGGGAGGAACGCTGCAGACGAATATCTCTGGCATCTGTGGGGAGTGCTTGCAACGTCTTGGCCACACTGGGTTTGCCCCCGCTCACAGCACGTGTGTCCTCCCAGTCTATACTGCACAGGCTCTAGGTTGCTCTGCCAGGAACTGTCCGAGGCCGGCCCTGGGTTGTATGCACTTCCCAGGTCTGAGCGGCTCAAGTTCAGTTTCTCGGGTACTCCACAAAGGCGCAGACTTGGTTGGGCCTGCGTTTCGTGCCTTCCCCGGTTCGAGCAGCTCAGGTGACCAGGTGTTTGGCGAGCGTGGTCGCTGCGACTTATCGCCTCCCCGGTCCCTGCCGTTCTGTTTTCTGGGTGTACAACTGGTGCAACTTCTCAGGCGGATATCAACCAGCCCGAGCCCAAGAAGTCTTGATTAGCAACAAGCCTGCCTGCAGTTTGTATCAGATGCCTTTCTGGGGCCGGGGTTTCCCCCTCCGGCTCTGGCTGACCTCCCTGCCTGTCTTGGTGGGGGATGGGGGATGGGCCGACCGCAGCAGGCTTGCTCTGCTTAGCCCTTTGTTCTGTGAGCCGGACTGGCGGAGTCTTAGGTTAGAGCTTTCCGCCTTTTCGTGGGGAAGCTATCCCACAGTCTGCTTTGCTGTCCCCAGTTCTCTCAGATTGTTCTTGCGGCATTCAAGCCCAGTCCTCTCCCTAAGCAGTTCAGCCGGCTCCTCCCTGCCCAGCCCCCGATTGCTAATGGCGGATGTAGGCATCTGCACTGCTTCTCTGCTGGGAGTTACATTTTGGCGGGTAATCTGTGGGTTTTAATGATTTCTTTCTTTTTCCTCCCAGTTATGTGGCCCTCTGAGGTTCCAAGGCTCGCCACAGACTAGCCAGTGAGAGTGATTCCTGGTGTTTGGAAACCTCTCTTTTTAAAGCCTCCCTTCCTGGGACGGAGCTCCATCCTTACCTCTTTTGTCTCTCTTTTTATCTTTTATGTTTTTTCCTACCTCCTTTCGAAGACAATGGGCTGCTTTTCTGGGTGCCTGATGTCCTCTGCCAGCATTCAGAAGTTGTTTTGTGGACTTTACTCCACGTTCAAATGTTCTTTTGATGAATTTTTGGGGGAGAAAGTGGTCTCGCTACCCTATTCTTCCGCCATCTTGTTTTTCTCCCCCTGTTTTGTCTTTTTATCTCAAAACTTGTTTTTTTTTGTCTCTTCAGATTGTTTCTTTGCCTTTTATCTTTCAGAATAGCTTGTAATTTTTTGTTGAAAGCTGGGCATGATGTATTGAGTAATAGTCATTGAAGTAATTAAGTTTTTAGTGTGATATTTTATATTAATCTGGCTAGGAGTTGGGTTGTGTTCAGTGTTTGCCATAACCATGACTGCCAGAAGCTTAGATTTTCTCTAGTTTCCTTGTCAGACTTTTTTCTTCCTGTTGCTTTTGGGTTTCCCTAAGGACTCCTTCTTAAATAGAATCTGTGATTCTCATTTATAATCTGTGACTCACTTTAGGATCTGTTTTAATATTGAAGCCCTGTTGAGGTGGCTGTAAGATGTTGGGAAGGGTAAGAATTCTATATTCTTATAATAAATCTCAGATTTTTAATAGATTTTAGTCCCTGAAATGTGGTTTTCAAAACATTCCTTAGCCCCTATTTTCTCATTGTTTATGACAGACAAGTCTAGCAGGGTCTGAAATTGTCCAATTGTTCTTTGCCCAAGTGAGATAGGGTAGAGTAGCTCCCCATGGAGGACATTGTTAAGTTTCTTTTGGGCATACTTTTAAATATTTACTAAAATCTGTGGAAGAATGGCAGAGTTAAGAAAATATACAGAAAATACTGAGGTAATTAAAAAACTGATTAGAGCAAACACTGATGGTGATGGAATAAAGCAAAATGAGTTTCAATATAACACAATTATTATTCCAGAAAGTGATTACAAGGAATTAAACAGAAACAAAAATTCATAGGTACATTAGAAGAGATGTGTCCTGAAATTAAGAATGCTAGTTAACCTGCAAGTAAAAAATGAACCTTCTTTTTTTGTAAAGATTGACAAAACTGTAAAGGTCAAGCCATCTTTTGTGATGTTACCAAGATTCAAAGTCTAGAAAACATCTTGAGTGTCCAGAGAGGAAAAGTAAGTAACCTAAACAGTGGAAAATAACTAGGCTGGCTTCAGACTTTTCCACTGCATGTTTTAGTGCCAGAAGACAATGAAGCAATGTCTCAATATTCTAAGAAAAATGTGACCTAAGAATATTCTACCAAATTATCATTAGAGTAAAATGTTCACAGATATCAAAAAAAAAAAAAAAAAAAAAGCACGTACTCGGGGAACATAGCACATATGAGAAAGAAGTGAATATACTTTAAAAAGAGTTCTATCAAAATTGTACATTCAAAACTGAAGCAGATGTGAATAAAAAAGAATGAGTCATTCATATTAAATATTATTGTGCATATATCTAAAGTCAAACACAAGACATATAATTGTATAATGTGACAAATAAATGGTCTGGATACACATTCTTATAGTTTCAACTCTGACAAGTTTTAGGTCTATAACCTTGGGCAAATTAATAATACAAACTATTTCATGAGGTCATTTTGAAGATTTGAAGATTAAATGTGCTATAATCTGCAAATAAAAGTGCAGGAGACATTAGATTATGTTGGCTAAAGTAAGCAAACATGTATTCAGACAATAAGAAAAATTACCAATCTCTGATAAGTAAAATATTACAAAATTGGAAAGTGAAAAGAAGTGCAAATATAAATGAGTACATAAAAATTAGAAATATTTTTAAAAGATTTAACTCAATAATTTCATAATTTTTAATATTTAAATGAATAATTTTGAATTTTTTGGATAAAATGTCTATTAAACTTTTACCAACTCCTTTTATAAATAATATATCATATTATTATATAATATTATCTAAACTTATCTTTTTCATCCTTTTTTATCTCTAAATATGTAGCGATAATAACAGTTTTTGTGGTAAGCATGTGGATAATTATTGGGTCTTTTTCTCAAAACTTATAGTTCTTGAATTTTCATAATGATGAGTATGTATAATTTCCACAAAATAGTAAGCTTTTTAAAAAATGCAACATAAAAAAGACAAGTAAAATTAATAATTCAGAGTCTAAGTTATGATAAAATAAGCATTAACAGTATCTAAAATTGTTATTTAAATTTTACCGATTAAGCATGAGCAATGCCAAAATGACATGGAAAATAGAATATATACATGTGCTATACATGCAGCAGAGATTTAATGATACTACCATAACATTTTGGTTTTCAATGATTTGCATATATCTTACATCCAATTCATTAGAAGACAGATAAGAATCAGAAATTGAGCAAAAGAAACAGCCAAAATAGTTTTTAGAAAGTCCACGCATAAAAGTTTAAAGACTTTGTGATGCATGACAAATTCACTTTTCTTTCACTAATTTTTGCTGGGAACTACCATTCACTCCCTTTTCAGTCTGTTACAAGCTCAAGGAGAAAGCATTTGGCCAAAGGTCTAAGTCAACAAATATTTACTGAATGCCTAATACATGTAATGGACTGGAAGTGCAGCAATAAACAAAACTGATAAAACATGCTTTGTGGAGATAACATTCTGGTGGAGAAAATAAACTAATAATTTATGCATTTATGTCATATAGTTACGAGTGTTATGAAGTTCATTCACTTTTAGATGGAGTACTCAGGGAAGGAGTAACCGAGGAGGTAACATTAAGCAGAGCCTCAAGTGAGATAAGGATTCAACCAAATAGACACTGTATTCTCCCAACCTCATTGTTATCTTTTTGCTTGTTTGTTTTTTGAGTGGTGAGCCTATGATTTGATCAGAATCAATAGTACAAAAGAAAATATTTTCTTGGGTTATGAGAACAAAGAATTCTCATCTTCTTCTCTGATTTTAACCTAAAATGATATAAGGTATGGCACAGATGTAGCTACCACCTCTATGTGGAAGATCACTAATTATGGCATCAACAAAAAGAAAGCTCTCTGGAAAAAGAGAAACTTGCAAGTTGGGTCAAGTTACAAGTAACTTTTCAGTTAATTGGGTCAATGAACTACCTGTTTCCTAAGTCAGTTTGATTTTTATACTTCTATCCAGGAATCCTAAGTGGTATGGAAGTTCTCTTAGATTCTCATCAAAAGTCTGTACTATATATCTTTGTATGTGACACAAGAAAGTCATAACAAATGTATAACCTTGCTACATGAGGCCAATGGGCAACAGCTTGGAAAGGGTCACTGGACAGATTGGCAGTTGCTAGAACAGAAAACGTAAAACAAAAAAACAAGAAGAGAATGAATTTGGTATGTTAACCAAGAACCAATTATAAGTGGAAGTAATCCAACTAGCCCAAGCAAATCATTATAATTTTATTAAGTGATTATTTATTACTTTGAATTACTATGCATTTGATTCATACAATCATTACTTGACTGATTCACATAAGAAACACAGGGCACAAATTGTGGGCCAAGAGCTATTTTAGACATTAAGGATACAACTGTGAATATGACTAGTAAAGTTTATGCATCGTGAAGCTAGTACTCACCTAAGAGAGACGTATATAAGAAAAGAAAAAATATAATAGCAGGTTGTAACAGGTGCCATGAAAATCAGCACTTGGAGGAAACAATGATTGGGTGTGAGTTGACAACAGAGAGGTCATTCATTTGACTGCAGCAGAGAGACTGAAGGAGAGGTGTTTGATCTAGGCATGGAAAAGGAGGTAGGCTCCAGCTGATGGGGGACTTTCTGGGACATGCGCCAGGAGTTTAGATTTTGTTCAAAGAGAAATATAAAGTTACTGAACGCTTCCAGTGAAAAAGATGTGGAATTTTATGTATTTATATTTTAAATGACTCCTGCTGGTGTTTGGAGGATAAATGATAAAAGCACAAAACAGGAAGCAAGGCGACCCAGTAGTAAGCTTTTCTGGTAGTTCAGGTGAGAGAAGATAGTGGAATGAAATATATTTTAAGTAGAACTGATCTCATTGATGGATTGGATAGGACACAGCAAAGAATTGGAAGGAATCTACAGAAATTTTAAGGCTTTGAGCTGGAGCCAACTAGAGAGATGTGATTATCATTTAATAAAGTGTAGAGTAACTTCCCTGGTGGCTCAGAGGTTAAAGCGTCTGCCTGCAATGTGGGAGACCTGGGTTCGATCCCTGGGTTGGGAAGTTCCCCTGGAGAAGGAAATGGCAACCCACTCCAGTATTCTTGCCTGGAGAATCCCATGGACGGAGGAGCCTGGTGGGCTACAGTCCACGGGGTCACAAAGAGTTGGACACGACTGAGCGACTTCACTCACTCAGAGTAAAGGAACAGAGTTTAGGGTGGGTCCTAAGGCCATTATTTTGGGTATATTATGATTAGACACCCAAGTGAAGATGTCAAGTTCTAAATAGTCAATGGCAAAAAAGAAAAGAATTGGCAGCTCAGACTGAGCTGTGCAGATTGGAGAGGCAGCAGTGGGAGATTTAAACATAAGGTGATGGTTCAAAGTTGTGGTTAAAAACTTGGACTTTGCTGCCAGATGGCTTCAGCTTTGATTCTGGCTCTGCCTCTTACTGGCTGAAGTCATTTAATCTCCCTGGACCTTAGTTACTTCTCCAGTAAGTGAGGATAATAAACAATGCCAGGCCCATAGTGAGCATTCAAAATGGTAGTTATTCTTAAAATTTTGTTTTTGTTGTAATTTAAGAGTGGAAACAGATGAGGTCACCCAAAGACTAAAAGCTAAGGTACTCCAACATTTACAGGCCGGTTAGGGAAAGAGAAAGTTGAGAAAGGAATTGGGAAGGCATAGCCAATGAGACATGGAAAACAAGGTGTGCTGCTAGGACAGCAATTAGGACAAAGCCAGAGAAGTATCCATACAGAACCCCAAACTGCAGTAAAATGAAGAGCGGATGAGAAAAGAGTAAGAAGAAACAGTAAAAGCATACCATTAGTTTGAGGATTTTTTTTCTGTAAAGGGGACAAAGAAATGGAATAATAGCAGGATGAAAATGTGGAATCTAAGAGCCATTACTTTTAACGATGAGACATACCATCTGCAGTCATAATTGTAGAATTTATAGGATGACTCAAGTCTGGAGATATACATTTTTGGACCCTAAAGTGTTTTAAAATAATTTGATTTTGAATTTTATTTTAGAAGTGGCATATGCTCTGATAGTTACTACTGTACCAAGGAGTTTTGTACTTTCACTCAGTATAGAATATCTGCTTGACTATGCACAGGCTGTGTGTGTTTCTACATATAATAATAGAGAAGGGAGCTAGCGGAGCAAGAGGAGATAATTAAAGAAGCATAGACCTTGAGAAGAGAAACAGGGAATCAGATCCTGTTTGGGGAATTTACTTTACTTCTGCCACTGTCACGGAAGGCAAAAAAAGAAGACACACATAAGTGCAGGTGGGTCTTATGATGAGTTAATTGAACTTTTCTCTAATGACTTTCATGATTGCTCTGCTGATGTTTGTGAGGAGAAACAGAATATAGGATGTGTTTAAGGACAAAGGAATATAATGTAGTCATCTCAGCGTACTGGGAAGGGAATCAACATCAGAAAAATGGTAGATCTGCTGGCTAGGGTCGAGGCTTATTTTTAAGAATTTCAAGTGACACCAATTGCTGTAGGTGATTCTCATTAGTAATATACAGCTGCTCAGATGCAAGAGAGAAGAGGGTTGGGAGTTGTGTTTAACCAAAATTTAAGTTTTCATAAATGAGTATGATGAAAGAAAAAGAAGAAAGAGCAGAAAGCACTTGAAAGGGAGTAATTATGATAATGGTCCATCAAATCTAAAAGCTAAGGAGGAATGTGAAGATAGGAAATTTAATAAATAGTGAAAAAGAGACAGAGTCTGTGGAATGAAGTTCTCCTGAGGCAAAGGGAAAAATAACAATATCCCAGTAATAGGATTATGTTGGTGTGATCACTCACCTAGAGCCAGACATTGTGGAATGTGAAGTCAAGTGGGCCTTAGGAAGCATCACTACGAACAAAGCTAGTGGAGGTGATGGAATTCCAGTTGAGCTATTTCAAATCCTGAAAGATGATGCTGTGAAAGTGCCGCACTCAATATGCCAGCAGGTTTGGAAAACTCATCAGTGGCCACAGGACTGGAAAAGGTCATTCTTCATTCCAATCCCAAAGAAAGGCAATGCCAAAGAATGCTCAAACTACCGCACAATTGCACTTATCTCACACGCTAGTAAAGTCATGCTCAAAATTCTCCAAGCCAGGCTTCAGCAATACGTGAACCGTGAAATTCCAGATGTTCAAGCTGGTTTTAGAAAAGGCAGAGGAACCAGAGGTCAAATTGCCAACATTGGCTGGATCATCAAAAAAGCAAGAGAGTTCCAGAAAAACATCTATTTCTGCTTCAGTGACTATGCCAAAGCCTTTGACTGTGTGGATCACAATAAACTCTGGAACATTCTGAAAGAGATGGGAATACCAGACCACCTGACCTGCCTCTTGAGAAATCTGTATGCAGGTCAGGAAGCAACCGTTAGAACTGGACATGGAAAAACAGACTGGTTCCAAACAGGAAAAGGAGTACATCAAGGCTGTATATTGTCACCCTGCTTATTTAACTTATATTCAGAGTCCATCATGAGAAAGGCTGGGCTGGATGTAGTACAAGCTGGAATCAAGATTGCTGGGAGAAATATCAATAACCTCAGATACACAGCTGACACCACCTTTATGGCAGAAAGTGAAGAAGAACTAAAGAGCCTCTTGATGAAAGTAAAAGAGGAGAGTTAAAAAGTTGGCTTGAAGCTCAACATTCAGAAAACTAAAATCATGGCATCTGGTCCCATCACTTCATGGGAAATAGATGGGGAAACAGTGGAAACAGTGTCAGACTTTATTTTGGCGGGGCTCCAAAATCACTGCAGATGGCGATTACAGCCATGAAATTAAAAGACGCTTACTCCTTGGAAGGAAAGTTATGACCAACCTAGATAGCATATTAAAAAGCAGAGCTATTACTTTGCCAATAGAGGTCCATCTAGTCAAGGCTATGGTTTTTCCAGTGGTCATGTATGGATGTGAGAGTTGGACTGTGAAGAAAGCTTAGTGCCGAAGAATTGATGCTTTTGAACTGTGGTGCTGGAGAAGACTCTTGAGAGTCCCTTGGACTGCAAGGAGATCCAACCAGTCCATCCTAAAGGAGATCAGTCCTGGGTGTTAGTTGATGACAGGAAGAGGTTGCAGATAATTAAACCAAGTGTCATGAGTTTCAGAATGGATGAAGTTATTTTTTTAAGAATAAAGAGAAGAAATTATTTGGAAGAGAAAATATAGAGCAGGGAACATCCGTCCATCTTTGAGTCATGTGAGTAAAGAAGAAGCACAGCTTTTACTTCAAGGACTACAGTGGAAAATGTAAGAAAAACAGAGGGGAATTCCTCAAAAGAAACTGAGGACAAAGGAGAATTTTTGGATCAGAGATCAGGCTTGAAAGAATACCGGAAGAGGAGACAGGCTAGGACTCAGGAACACAGGCAGCACATTGTATTAATCATGAGTGTATGGTGATGCTAGAAGATTTAAAAGAGCTGTGAGTGTCTGATGATGACTAGGTGTTTGAGGCAACTAGGGAATTCTTCAGAGCTAATCATGTAGGCAATGGTTTTACTCCTTATAATCAGTGGAGTGGGACATCTATACCCTCCTGCTGAGTCTTACTGATGTGGTGTTTGGGAGCTGATAACAAGGGCAGAGAGTTGTGGGCTGCCCTCAGAGTGACTGCTCCTCTCCGCTCACGACTGCTACAGAACAGAGAGAAGGGAATCATTAGTACAAAACCATTCTTTTTAAAAATTAATTCTGTCTCAGCAAGAAGGATGGTATTTAATTAACTGTGTAGAGAGTTATAGCCAAAAGGATTTGTATTGATAAAATGTTTGGGGACTTAAAAGGGGTAAAGCCACAAGGCCTCAGTTACTAGATAATACAAGTAGTCATAATAACTGATCTCCTGAGCATATCTGATAACCAAGTTCAGGCTCCATTAAGAAAATTATCATGAAACTAGAAGATATTTACCAGGGATATGAAAGGCTGGAACAGGTAATTAATCCTCCCTCATTGTTCAGTGGAGATTAGATCCTTGGGAGGCTGTTGCAAATCTGAGCTCCCACAGTTCAAAACAGTTTTAAAATATTGGAGAGGGTCCAGATAAGAATAAGTATTTTAAGAATTGTCTCTTTAAAAAAAAAATGTTGGAGTACAGTTGATTTTCAAAGTTGAGTTAGTTTCAGCTATACAGCAAAATGGATCAGTTATACATAGACACATATTCACCCTGTTTTAGATTATTTTCCCATATAGGTTATCACAGAGTGTAGAGTTCCCTGTGCTATACAGTAGGTTCCTATTAGTTATGTATTTTATTTATAGCAGTGTGTATATGGCAATCCCAATCTACCAATTTATCCCTCCTCCCATTATCCCCAATAACCATAAGCTTGTTTTCTACATCCGTGACTCTACTTCTTTTTTTTTTTTTTAAATAACATGACATTTACCATTTTAACCACTTTAAGTGTATAATTCAGTGACATTAAGGACATTTGAATATTGGGCAATCATCATCACCATCCACTTCCAGAAGTTTTTCATCATCCCAAACACCCTATTAAACAATAACTCACTACTCCCCTCCCTTTCTTAATTGTGGTTTGGATTTGTGTTTTTCTAATGGCTAATGTTTTTCTCATGGCTGAGCATCTTTTCATATACTTATTGGCCATGTATATGTCTTCTTTGAAAATGTGTCTGTTCAAATCCTTTGCCTGTTTTTAAATTGGGTTGTCTTTTTATCATTGAGTTATAAGAGCTATTTGTATTTCCTGGATACAAGTCCACTATTAGATGCATAACTTGCAAATATTTTCTCTGATGCTGTGGAATGTCTTTTGCTTTCTTTTTTTTTTTTATATCTAAAAAAGAATTTTATTAAAAAAGCACAAATGCAAAGAAATGAACAGAGGAAAATTTATGCATCGAACCTGGACTGGTCACTTATGATAATATACATGCTACAATTCCATTCTCTCCAATCATTCCACCTTCACCCTCTCCCACAGAGTCCCAAAGACTGTTCTAAATGCCTATGTCTCTTTTGCAGTCTCTTATACAGGGTTCAGGTTACCATTTTTCTAAATTCCATATATATGCGTTAATATACGGTATTGATGTTCTTCTTTCTGGCTTACTTCACTCTGTATAATTGGCTCCAATTTCATCCACCTCATTAAAACTGATTCAAATGCATTCTTTTTGATGGCTGAGAAATACTCCATTGTGTATATGTACCAAAGCTTTCTTATCCATTCATCTGCAGATGGACATCTAGGTTGCTTCCATGTCCTGGCTATTATAAACAGTGCTGCAATGAACATTGGAGTACATGTGTCTCTTTCAATTCTGGTTTCCTCGGTGTGTATGCCCAGGAGTGCGATCGCTGGATCATATGGCAGTTCTATTTCCAGTTTTCTGAGGAATCTCCACACTGTTCTCCATAGTGGCTGTACTAGTTTGCATTCCCACCAACAGTGTAAGAGGGTTCCCTTCTCTCCACACCCTCTCCAGCATTTATTGCATGTAGACTTTTGGATAGCAGCCATTCTGACTGGTGTGAAATGGTATCTCATTGTGGTTTTGATTTGCATTTCTCTGATGATGTTTTATAAATAAGTTCACATGTACCCTTTCTTTAGATTCCACAAATAAGCGATAGCATATGATATTTGTCTGTGTCTGACTTCACTCAGTATGACAATTTCCATTTTTATAAGGAAAGAGAACTTGGAAGAAGACTCACAAATGATCATTTTTGCTTTCAATTCTATATTAAGGCTAGTAATTGTCAACATAGTATTAATTCTATATGTAGTTCTATATATAACACAAGTAATTTGGCTATGAAATCATCACGAAAAAACTGCATTCGTGGGGAGTGCTCTAGGGCCCATGGAAGACATCACTGAAACATCAATAACTTAAAGCAGCCGTTCCCAATCTTTTTGGCATCAGGGACTGGTTTTTGTGGAAGACAATTTTTCCATGGGAAGAGTGGGGGACAGTTCAGGCAGTAATGCTAGTGATGGGGAGCAGATGAAGCTTTCTTGCTTGCCTGCTGCTCACCTCCTGCTGTGTAAGTTTCCAACAGGTATGGCCCTGGGGTTGGGGATGCCTGGTTTAGAGGACAGACATGCCTGTTTCCAGAAATGCTGTGAAAGTAGCCTCTAGATGATGTGAGACTGAAAGTGTGCACGGCTGCCAGGAGGAAACCACTGCCTCCAAGATGGACTCACCACTGTTCCGGAGGTCTCTGTAGATTCCATACTTGACATTTTATCACTGCTTCCATTATCAGTAAAGCTGACCCTGGGAAAAATAATTCGCACCGAGAGCAAATTATTTGTAACCAGGTACAGATTATGGGGATAATGACTGAGAGTGCCCTGAAGAGATGGGCAAAGCAGTTTTAAGGACGAAATATCGGAGGGAACCAGAAAGGTGAACAAGTGTTCTGAAGACAGACTATCTCCTCCGTCGGTTTGTCCAGGACCAAACCTGCTTTCAAAATCCAGGGAAGCTGTTCACCTCTGGTCATGAAGGGAAGATTCTTGGTGTACAGGTGAGAGCCAGATGCCTAGATTTACATTAGACATACCAGAATACTAGATGGAAGTTTTAGTTTTCTCTAGAACTTTTGCAGTGTGCGTGAAAGCGAAGAAGAGAAATTTAATACAAATATATTTTCTATATATACCTGTAGTAAAACTCAGCTTCACAAAACACGTCAGGTACTAAAAGCCTAAAATAAATCTTGTATTCTGGGGCAAAAAAGTTTTTAATGTAATTTGATTATTTTGGCTCTGATAGATAAAAGAGAAGAAAAGGAGTCTTTTTTTCAAAACACTCAGATCATATTTATGCATTATTTCTGGGCATGATTTTTTAAAAAGATAATCATGCAAGAGGTTATTGTTAGCTCTCAAAGCATTCCAAGAAATCAAAATAATTTGTTTTCTTTTGTTTCTTTTCCTTACCCAACATTATATAGGTAAGGTTTTTGCAACTTTACTAAATTTCAGTTAATGTCAATGAAAATTGAAAAAAATAAAAAACAATTCAAGATATGCAAGGTTTGGTAAAATTCTTTCTTCTTAAAACATTTCTGAAATATCTATTTATAGTATCACTGTGTACATTAATGTCTTCCCTTAACTGGTGAATGTGTTGTTGACGAGCTATGTTAAAACAAACTTTTTCCATTTAAAATTTTTAAGGTGACACATTTGCAATCAGAATTCCTTTAACATAATTTCAGAAGCTTTATGTACTATGTAATTTGGCTTCTGCTGCTTAATTTGAGTGATTATAAAATAACCTGGGTTTTTTTAAAGACTGAGAAGCATTTCCCAAGGTAAGCTTTTCCAAACAGAAAACTGAGTGTTATAAATTCCACCTCCCACAGACCAGAATTCACAACCATTGGTCAGGGGCAAATACCACTGGGACGGCATCCTCAGTCCCTGAGTGTCATTTCAACAAGTCGGAGCCAAAGGTAAGTTTTTACACTTGCCTTCTTCTTGGGTTATAGACTTTTTTTCCTAGTATTACAACCTTTGAAAAAAATAATTCACCTTGCTTTAGTATTTCACGGTGAACTTCAATGGATTGGATTTAGTTTGCTCCTTTTATATTTATATTATTCTTGGAAAATCCAAAATATTGAATTAGCTTAGGAATTCAAAACATACAGCTAAAGAGTTTATCTTAATAGCCATGACAGATGCCAAAAAAATTATAGTTATTTCCAATATATTCCTTAAATCAGGTGCCCTGATACAGAACACGTTCTTTGCAAGTATTGACAGGCACTATTGGTTGTTATTGATTGAAATATTATGCAAAAGAAGAAAATTATAAGAATCAGGTGTTTAAAATGTACTGATGATCATATTAGAATTGTGCAATTAGAATGCCTTTTTAAGCTATATATTTAAAGTTTTATATAAGTATATGCTATTAAAATATCATTAGATGGCATAAAGTAGACAATAAGTTCAAAGTTTCAACAAGCCACTACATTAAACACTAATGTAAGTATTTGAAGGAAGTGATATGCTTCTTACCTACACATGCATATGTGTTCTTCATATTTCTAAGGTTCACAGACTGCCTTATTGGTGATAGCTTTAGGGGATGCATCAAATGCAAGTAAATTCTAATATGCAGATCTTTATAGTATGAAGTGAGGAAACATAAGCAAGTGCATAATTATTTTGAACAATGAAACTCGCCAGAAATGTACAAGGAAAACATATACTTCTTAGATCAGTGGTGGCCATTGTTACTGCTTCCCACCCGAATATGGAGATTGGTTCTTGAGAGATTTGCAAATCACACTGTTTTATTAAGCAGGACTTTGTTGGTGATTGCATAATACAGTTTCAAATCTGAGATCGTGCAAAACCTTCTGCAAAGGCAAGTAAAATAGAGGCTTAGTTTATCCTGTGTGAATAAAATTTATTTGAAAAAAAGCATAGGAGGGGATAAAAAGGAGCTCCTTGTACTACTTCTTATTCTCAGAGGAATTTCATATGCTTCTGCCTAAACCTGCTTCATAAAGACTTTCTTTCAAGTAACTGAAGGTCAGTTGGTCTGCCAGTGCATTCAAGTTTAAAGGTAATATTTACCATGAATTCCTTTTTATATGTCTGCGTAGGTACAAAAACCACACGTACTGTTCATAAGTAAATCCAAGAAGTGTATCTGAAATACAAAACCTTTAAAATTAGACATGCTTGATAAAAAGTTTTACAAATACTTTGCTCCTCAATAAATGATCACGAGGTAACACTTTTGATAGGCTTAGTTTAAACATTTAAAATTATGCTGAGATTTTTTCTAAACTACACTGTATTCAAAGGAGTATACACAGAATTAAATTAATTAAAATTATAAGATATTGACCAATTCCCCCAAATGCATGATGTTATCATGGAAAATAAGGATTATATTAATTAAATAATTACAAAAGATTGATCTAATCTTATGTGTGTGCAAATGCTTCTCTAAGGAAATCTTGCTAAATGGTGACTTTTAAACATGTATTCCCATTGATTCTGAATCTAAACTTTAAATAGCCATTAAGAATTGAAATAAAACACCAAGGACTTAAAGAAAAATGTTTTTTTTTAATCTCCTCCATTTAGTTAAGAACAAATTTTGAAAATATTGCATGAAATATTAATTTTATGTATGTACATATTAAATTATGTATGTATTAATGACACCCAGAGGCAACAAAGAAGTAAAAGGGAAAAAACAAAAGCCTTCATTATTTTGTCTGGAAAAAGCCTTGGGCTTAAATGAACAAGAAACAGTCTTAGTTGTATTACTAGCCACCTCTGTCTTGGTTTCCTCATTTTTAAAATGGTATGACAGTTATAGTAATTATCATCATCATCATCAGCTCTGCATCTCAGAGTTGATGAAATAACTTCATGCTTAGTGAGTGGTGAAACTTAGATAATGTGAAAGCTTTTGTGAATAAAGTGAAAGTTGCTCAATCATGTCCAACTGTTGTGGCATTCTCCAGGCCAGAATACTGGAGTGGTAGTCGTTCCCTTCTCCAGGTGATCTTCCCAACCCATGGATCGAACCCAGGTCTCCCACATTGCAAGTGGATTCTTTATCGTCTGAGCCACCTAAGTTTATCACAGTCTTTCTGCATCTTTTTCTCCATGTTTCTTTATAAAATAAAATCAATTTATTGTAATTACAATATCTACTGCAAAAATGTGGGTAGGTTTGTGAATTAATTTGAATACCTGGCATCAGTAGTCCTCAGAATCCACACAGTTACACATGTTATGTTATAAATTATCTATTGAAAGAAAACTACCAGCTTGAGTTTCTCAGTTTTGACAGTGATTTATCATTCCTACTTGGTGCAAACTATTCATAAGTTATTAGCAATTAAATATTTATGCATTCCAATGTTTTATGATTAGGAAAGTTTGAAAAATGAAAGCATTAGCAAGACTCATTGTGGGACTTGTCATCTTGGATGCTGCTGTGACTGCCCCAACTCTAGAATCCATCAACTACGACTCAGAAACATATGATGCCACCTTAGAAGACCTGGATCATCTGTACAACTATGAGAACATTCCAAGGGGGCGAGCTGAGGTAATTGATTCCTCCAACTCTTGAGATTTTTTAAGCATTATATAAGGGATTATTGGGGTTTCTTCTCTTCAAATAGATTTTTGTTTACTTAGAAGCAGAGATGGTCCTGGCTTCCCAGGTGACGCAGTGGTAAAGAACTGCCTGCCAATGCAGCAGATGCAGGAGACACGGGCTTGGTGCCTGGTTCTGAAAGATTCCCCTGGAGGAGGAAATGGCAACCCACTCCAGCATCCTTGCCTGGAAAGTCCCATGGACAGAGGAGCCTGGTTGGCTGCAGTTCATAGGGTCGCAAAGAGTTGGACATGACTGAGCGACTGAGAACATACACTGAAATGTTCCAACTCAATAATTTCATATTAACATTTTCTCCAGAACATATTCAATGTGATGGAGGTTAACACTGTAAGACTCTTTTCTGTTTTATACTTCATTTAATTTTCTTTATATCTCCTCATAAAGTTGAAAAATAAGAGTTTCTATCAAGTTAGAACAGAGAAAGAGGCAGTCAGTGAGAAAGGTGAATTCAAATAGTACACCTATAATAATAAAGAGGTTTGGGAAGTTTGAAGTGAAGGAAAAAGATGTGAGAGATTGAAATGTAATAGAAGAAAACTAAAAGAATGCAAAAAAGGTACAACGGTTTGAAACTTTACTGTTTTCAAGTGAAAATGCTCTTCCCTAAATGACTGATTACTCTCAGCAGTAATGTAGGCATTGGCAAGGTTACAGACCATTACCTAAATCTAATATGACATGTTCCTAATTAAATGGTAGGCTTTTTATATAACTAAAGGATACAGACTAATTTTTCTGAATCAGAAAACAAGCAGACCTTGAAATGTTGGAGTATAATGAACATACAACATTGACAAAAACTAATTAAGCACAAATAAACCAAAAGGGAAATTACATCACCTTTACAGAATCAGAACATATTTGGGGCAGTCATTCAAGTGCAAATCGCCTTAGAATAACTTTTGATAACTAGGGACATGAAATATTTAAACAAAAGCGTGTATTTAAATTGTATGAGACTTAGATACATCCTTCTTAGGGTAGTAAATGTTCTCATCTTTATTTTTATTGCCTTATTAAATACAGTTAGATTTTCACTGCACAATATTTTTATATCTTCTCCCCCTACTCTAATTTTTACTGTCTTTCTCTCATTTGCCCTCTGTCTCTTTATCGTTCTCTTCTTTTTTTAGTGAAATTTCAGGCTTGACAGCAGGAGACTCTTCTTCTGAACATTTGGTTATGACTTTTTAAATCTTTACTAATATTCACTGTTGATTCATTTCACTGTGTGCCTTCTATTATATGAAGGGGGCTTTCTGTAGAGAATTTATAGTTATTAATATCTATCTTGCTATAAATGTGATGTCTATATCTCTACTGCATCAATGTAGAGCATTAGAAGAAAGTTTTCAGCACTTAACTCATCCGCCCTGCTCCTTTTTCCATCTTGCATCAATTCTTTTAAAAACCACAGTGCATATTTGCAGTTATCTACTAAAATAAAGATTTTAAACTTATTTGTCATTCTTCCAAAAAATATTTCATAGGATTGGTGAGTACCATAAGTGAATTCTCTATTTTAAGTGGAGCTGAGGAATTTGGATTCAAGGGGCTATTTATTCACTTCAGAAGAACAGATGCACAATAGAGAAAACACCTTTTGAGACTAAGCCTTCCTTGTGGTTCAGACGATAAAAAATCTGCCTGCAATGCAGAAGACCTGGGTTCGATCTCTGGGTTGAGATGATCCCCTGGAGAAGGAAATGGTTACCCACTTCAGTATTCTTGCTTGGAGAATTCCATGGATAGAGAAACCTGGTGGGCTACAGTTCATTGGGTCACAGAAGTGAGTAACACTTTCATGATTTTTAATGCCCTGGGAAAACTGTGAAAGAAGTGAACTTTATCTGCAGACTGCTTTAAAGTTATTCTTCACAGTCAGGAATTTTTTTTGTTGCCCAGGAGGCCCAACACATTCTCATGAAAGTCTAAAATTCATCCTGCCGTCAAGAAAATAGAACTAATCAATATATCCATATAGAGATGATTTAGTAGACAATCTTTCCTCAGTGTTTGCTTATTCTAGAATAAGAACCTTTCTGTAAGGTACTGAATAGATGGCATTATATCCTTACATACTCTATCCCTTACTTCAGGCAAACATTTCTAATTTTCATAATGGCCTAACCCAGGCTCAGAAACCTAAATAGCAGAGTGTTCCAGAGAGTCACGGACAACACCTTGTAGTTGACTAAAACACACAAATCATCACTGATTTAATAATCCTTTGTGGCGAAGTCATCATCAGAAAACTGGTTTTAGGTAGGTGATAGATATAGACATAGGTATAGATAGAAATATAGATATAAATGTGCTATCAGTTCGGTTTAGTTGCTCAGTCGTGTCTGACTCTGCAACCCCATGGACTGTAGCACGCTAGGCTTCCCTGTCCTTCACCAACTCCCAGAGTTTACTCAAACTCATGTCCATTGCGTTGGTGATGCCATCCAACCATCTCATCCTTTGTCATCCCCTTTTCTTCCTGCCTTCAATCTTTCCCAGCATGGGGGTCTTTTCTAGTGAGTCAGTTCTTCGCATCTGGTGGCCAAAGCATTCGAGTTTCAGCTTCAGCATCAGTCCTTCCAATGAATATTCAGGACTGATCTCCTTTAGGATGGACTTGTTGGATCTCCTTGCAGTCCAAGAGACTCTTAAGAGTCTTCTCCAACATCACAGTTCAAAAGCATCAGTTCTTTGGCTCTCAGCTTTCTTTATTGTCCAACTCTCACATCCATACATGACTCCTGGAAAAACCATAGCTTTGATTAGACAGACCTTTGTCAGCTACGTAATGTCTCTGCTTTTTAATATGCTGTCTAGGTTGGTCATAGCTTTTCTTCCAAGGAGCAAGCGTCTTTTAATTTCATGGCTGCAGTCACCATCTGCAGTGATTTTAGAGCCCCCCAAAATAAAATCTGTAACTGTTTCCATTGTTTCCCAATCTATTTGCCATGAAGTGATGGGACTGGATGCCATGATCTTAGTTTTCTGAATGTTGAGTTTTAAGCCAACTTTTTCACTCTCCTCTTTCACTTTCATCAGGAGGCTCTTTAGTTATTCTTTGCTTTCAGCCATAAGGGTGGCAATCTTGATTCAGGCTTGTGCTTCATCCAGGCTGGCATTTCACATGATGTACTCTGCATATAAGTTAATAATCAGGACGACGATATACAGCCTTGACGTACTCCTTTCCCTATTTGGAACCAGTCTGTTCTTCCATGTTCAGTTCTAACTGTTGCTTCTTGACCTGCATACAAATTTCTCAACAGGCAAGTCAGGTGGTCTAGTATTCCCATCTCTTTCAGAATTTCCCACAGTATGTTGTGATCCACACAGTCAAATGCTTTGCGTAGTCAATAAAGCAGAAGTAGATGTTTTTCTGGAACTCTCTTGCTTTTTCAATGATCCAGCAGATGTTGGCAATTTGATCTCTGGTTCCTCTACCTTATCTAAATCCTGCTTGAACACATGGAAGTTCATGGTTCATGTACTGTTGAAACGTGGCTTGGAGAATTTTGAGCATTACTTTGCTATCGTATGAGATGAGTGCAATTGTGTGGTAGTTTGAGCATTCTTTGGCATTGCCTTTCTTTTGGATTGGAATGAAAACTGACCTTTTCCAGTCCTGTGGTAACTGCTGAGTTTTCCAAATTTGCTGACATATTGAGTGCAGCACTTTCAAAGCATCATCTTTTAGGATTTGAAATAGCTCAACTGGAATTCCATCAACTCCACTAGCTTTGTTCATGGATATGCTTCCTAATGCCCACTTGACTTCACATTCCAGGATTTCTGGCTCTAGGTGAGTGATCACACAATAGTGGTTATCTGGGTCATGAAGATCTTTTTTGTATCGTTCTGTGTATTCTTGCCACCTCTTCTTTATATCTTCTGCTTCTGTTATGAAAGTATAACACACTTGAAAACATAAACTACATATAATTTTTAAAAGATATTTATGAAATTGGTCCAGTAGCAAAAATCAATCAACCAATCCACTCACCCACCACCTATGGCAAAAATCCAAAAACAAACAAATCAATATGATAAAGTAAGGTGACATGAGGAACAAAATTCAGAAGAACTTTAGTTCAGATCTTCACAAATTATTACTATACATTTCCTTATAAACAACTACCATATAATTCCCTATGGGAAAATGTAAAATACAGGCAATAGTTTCAGTCATGTGAATGGATTCTAGAATCTGATTAACATGGCATGAATTTCTTGGATGTAGTCTTGCAAGTTTAGATTCTGGAAGGTCAAATAAGCTTAGATATCTCATCTTTATAAATTAAAGGCAGGGTTTCCACATGTTCTTGATCTTATGGGATACTTTTTGAGTGAACACTGGTAACACACCCATACAGGATCTCGTTGATGAAAAGTTCAGAGTAAACAATTCACATTGAGAATGAAGGGATCAGATTCTTCAATTATCTTTTTGTTGTTGTTCTTGATGCCAAGAGTATGGTTCTGCATAATTTAGCCTAGAATTTGTTTCATCTGCACAAAAGACAACTTGATATTCTAAAATTGTAAAATGACAGGATAATTGCTTTTATATGCCAATTTTCTTTCTTATAAAATCTAAGACTTGGCAACTTTCGCCAATATAGTTGACCCTTTGGTCTAAACTTGGTATGATTAATACTTAAGGCCTTTGATATATGTGGTAGGCAGAATTCTAAGATGTGCCCTAAGTGGCCCATTCCTGGAGGCATCCATGCTCTTTACAATTCTTAACATCATGAATATATTGGGACATCACTCCTGTCATAGGTTATGTTCCATGGCATACTTGAAATTTAAAAAGGGAGATTATCTTAGCCTGACCTAAACTCATGAGCCCTTTTAAGTCAGTGTCTTGAGGTTAGGGACAAAATTGGAGTCACGACAGAAATTCAGTGCAAGGGAAATGATCTGTTTCTGGCTTTAAAGATAGATGGGTGTATGGAGCAGGAATGCAGGAAGTCTCTAAATGCTGAGGAGAAGTTGATAGCCAGCAAGTATATGGGGGTAGAAGAAACCCATTTCTAAATATACAAGAAACTTCAAGTTCCACATGAGGTTACAGCCCTGGTCATCACCTCTATCTTGGCCATGTGAGACCTTAAGCAGAGAACCCAGTCAGGCCACTCTTGAACTTCTGATCCACAGAAACTATGAATTTAAAAATGAGTATAGTTTCAAACTGCTATGTGTGTATGTGTGCTAAGGCACTTCAGCCGTGTCTGACTCTTTGCAACCCCATGGACTGTAGCCTGCAAGGCTCCTCTGTCCATGGGGATTCTTCAGGCAAGAACACTGGAGTGGGTTGCCACCCCCTCCTCCAGGGGATCTTCCTGGCCCAGAGAGCAATTTTCAATGCAGTAACAGAAAACTAATATAATATGTAGTGATTTAAACTGCTTTTCTGAAAACTACATTTGAATTACTGTAAGGCTGCAAGGCTTGCATTTATGAGTCCAGTGATTTATTTAGTCAGTGAGCCAAACCACCCTTGATTCCCAGGGTTAGAATCTCAGTAGAGCTTTATTAATTTCTACTGGTAGTAGTATATTCATTACCTCCTCAGTGGCTGGAAAGTATTTCTTCCAATGGTTTGAAAATTATATGCAGTTAATATTTCAGACTGATGACTTATGTGATTTCTGAAGCTCTAGAATTTCTAGAATCCACTGGACATATATTAGAAAAAGATTTTAGATCCATCAATTCTATCATCTGGGCTTCCCTGGTGGCTCAGCAGTAAGAATCTGCCTGCCAATGCAGGAGATGCAAGTTCTATCCCTGGGTTGGGAAGATCCCCTGGAGAAGGAAAGGGCAACCCACTACAGTATTTTTGCCTGTAATACCCCATGGACAGAGGAGCCTGGTAGGTTATAGTTCATGGGGTCACAAATGAGTCAGACACGACTTAGCAAATAAACAACAACAAATTCTTTCACAATGTTTTAAATTATCCTGTGGATAAATTTGTTGATATAAAGTTGCTGCAGTTGTTACCTCTAGCTTTCATTTTACCGTAATGATATGAGTAGGAACTGGTTATAAGCCATAAGACTGAAATGCAGATGTTTTCCTTCTTGATGGATAATAGCTTAATTTTGAGCACTTTTTGCATGTCAGTACTGTTCTAGGAATATCACATGTATTATCTCAATTATTTCTCCCAACCAAAGAATGAAGTCCATTATTATTCCCATCGAATAGCTACAAATGTTGAGACAAAGATCAGTTAAGTAGCTTGACTAAGATTACAGTTATTCATGATATATAATCACAGTGATGTTCTCCTCAGTTCATTTCAGTTGCTCAGTCATGTCTGACTCTTTACGACCCCATGAATCACAGCACGCCAGGCCTCCCTGTCCATCACCAACTCCCAGAGTTCACTCAAACTCATGTCCATCGAGTTGGTGATGCCATCCAGCCATCTCATTCTCTGTCGTCCCCTTCTCCTCCCGCCCCCAATCCTTCCCAGCATCAGAGTTTTTTCCAGTGAGTCAGCTTGTCGCATGAGGTGGCCAAAGTATTGCAGTTTCAGCTTTAGCATCAGTCCTTCCAATGAACACCCAGGATTGATCTCCTCTAGAATGGACTGGTTGGATCTCCTTGCAGTCCAAGGGACTCTCAAGAGTCTTCTCTAGCACCACAGTTCAAAAGCATCAATTCTTTGGCGATCAGCTTTCTTCACAGTCCAACTCTCACATCCATACATAACCACGGGAAAAACCATAGCCTTGACTAGATGGACCTTGGTTGGCAAAGTAATGTCTCTGCTTTTTAATATACTATCTAGGTTGGTCATAACTTTCCTTCCAAGGAGTAAGTGTCTTTTAATTTCATGGCTGAAATCAGCATCTGCAGTGATTTTGGAGCCCCAAAAAATAAAGTCTGACACTGTTTCCACTGTTTTTCCATCTATTTCCCATGAAGTGATGGCACCAGATGCCATGATCTTTGTTTTCTGAATGTTGAGCTTCAAGCCAATCTTTTCACTCTCCTCTTTCACTTTCCTCAAGAGGCTCTTGAGTTCCTCTTCACTTTCTGCCATAAGGGTAGTGTCATCTGCATATCTGAGGTTATTGATATTTCTCCCGGCAATCTTGATTCCAGCTTGTGCTTCTTCCAGCCCAGCATTCCTCATGATGTACTCTGCATAGAAGTTAAATAAGCAGGGTGACAATATACAACCTTGACGTACTCCTTTTCCTATTTGGAACCAGTCTGTTTTTCCATGTCCAGTTCTAACTGTTGCTTCCTGACCTGCATATAGGTTTCTCAAGAGGCAGGTCAGGTGGTCTGGGATTCCCATCTCTTTCAGAATGTTCCACAGTTTATTGTGATCCACACAGTCAAAGGCTTTGGCATAGTCAATGAAGCAGAAATAGATGTTTTCCTGGAACTCTCTTGCTTTCTCCATGATCCAGCGGATGTTGGCAATTTGATCTTTGGTTCCTCTGCCTTTTCTAAAACCTGCTTGAACATCTGGGAGTTCATGGTTCACATATTGCTGAAGCCTGGCTTGGAGAATTTTGAACATGACTTTACTAGCGTGTGAGATGAGTGCAATTGTGCAGTAGTTTGAGCATTCTTTGGCATTGCCTTTCTTTGAGATTGGAATGAAGACTGACCTTTTCCAGTCCTATGACAGTTACCTAATGTTTTAGGAAAAACTGGTTTAAGACTACTTAAGTATAATTGCAAATATGTATATGTATCTAAGTTATAAGGAATAACCTGAGTGTGCAGGGTCCATCATGAAAAATCTAAATAGTTCAAAATTCTGTATTCTTTGAATGGCTTAAGTTGAGATTGTGCTTTTGGCCGAGCAGGTATTTGGAATTCCCATTTTCATGATGCAGTTTTTGCATTATTGATTGTCCATTTCTCTTAGATCTAAAAAATCATTGGTCTTGCCCATGAGTAAATGATTTTGTTCAGAAACATACTCAGTGACTGTATTAATATTTATAGAGGTTCTGCTGAAAGGTATGAACTTCCAATCCTCCAGGAAATTTTCTTGGCTCCTTCCAGGTAATTGGACTTCTCCATACCTCTATCACCTCATTTAGTCTTGCATGATTACTTCTACTTAACTGAGCCTGCACTGTTCCTATATCTTCAATAAACACCAGAGATGTTACACCATGTGGTCCCATGAAGCACTTGACTGTATTTGTCATAGGATGGTGCTGGGGACATTTAGGACACACAGACATGTCCTCTTTCATGAGGACATGAAGGAAAAATTTCTCTCAGGCCTCAGTGTCCGAACAGGTTCCAATTTTTAAGAAATTTGTATATGTTCTAGACCATCCATCTTGTAAATGTGTCATTTTCTTTTCCAGAAAACTAGATCTTAATTTTTGCCTCATTCTTCCCTGGCTTTGTATTATTTCCCCAACTCTATCTTCCAGTCACCCTAATCTCTTCAAGGAGATTATTTTCTGAAATATTACCATATGTGATTTAAAAATTGCCTTATGTACCACTGGAATGAGAGAGAGCATGCGTTCATAAGGAAATAGCATTAATAACTAACAAAAAACATCAGTAATAATTGGCTAAGAGTAAGTTTCTTGAATGAGGAATGCTTTTCTTGCTGTTACTCTCCATTGACCTTAAAATTAACGCCTTTTAAAAAAAAATTTTCACAGAAAGAACAGCTGGCCAGATTGTTTAAAATCATCCTTAAAACAAAAACTGCCAGTGAAATAAATATATTCAGCTTCAAAAATAGCATTGATCAATAAACTTTGTCAAGGGAATGAAAATTAAATTTAGTGAAGTTAAAGGAATGGGAGAGAACTCAGTGAAGGCAGTTGTATCAGTTAACAATAAAGCAGTGATTTTTCTCTTGTCATAACAGGATGTTATGCAAAAAAAAAAATTAGACTATATGTTGATGACCTGTAACACCTGAAACTGCTGAAGTAGAATCAAACTAATATGGGACTACTTACAGAAATCAATGTCCACTTTAGATAATAACATATAAAAAGGATCTTAAAATTAGGTTATACAAGTATGATGAATTGGTGTAAAACTTCGTTAATACTAGAGGATAATTTGTCTCAAAACTCATCTCTATATATTCTGAACAAAAAAAAAATTAAATTAGAAATATTTCTACTATTTATTTCTTCTGGTGAAAAAGGCATGCAATACTTTATATTCTATCTGGAATTATGTCTTACTTTGGCCAATGTATACAATATGTTTTAAAGTTTCAAACATATGGTTGGCACATAAAATACCTCTTATTGGAAGAAGTAACTTGTTAAATTGTCAGTCAGCCTGAAGTAAATATTCTTTTCAGGCTATGGCAAGAATTAAAAGCTAATCTTTCTCTTTACCCTCTCTTTTCATCAAAGATGCTCTGAGGATGAGAGGAAAGAATTTTGCTGATGATCCTTTAATATGGTTGTCTGATTGTGTTTCCATATGCTTCTTTCCAAAGCAGCATTAAACCATTTGATTTTTATTTTAAGCTATTTGAAAACCTTAAAAAAGTGAAGCAACAAAAATGTACAATCACACAGGCTCATCAGGAGAAAAAGACCCCTGATATTATTTGCCAGTGATTTGTTTGTGCTTGTATCTGTACTATACATTATTTATGAGACCATAAATATAAGTTGATTATCAAAACTGGCCCTTGAAATAAGACTTATTTTTAAGAACAACTGAGGAGCAGAGTTCTTATTCAACTAGTAAGTTTCAGTGTAAAATTTAAACCAGATTCTTCTGATGCCAAAGTAGACAGACCTAGGCACTAAAACCTCCATTATTTTTCAATTCCTTATCTTTCATCTTTGCTTCTTTTAGCTGTGTCCCATATTGAGGCTTATTTTCTCTGAAATTAAGTTATTTGAGTATTAGGAACCAGAAAAGAAGTTTTCTAGTTATTGCAATTAACACACTATCTAAGTATCTCTCTTAGCTGTCAAAGTATTTAAGGAAGAGACAGGAAAGATGATCCTTCTGAACTGAAAGCAGCTTTGTCAAAAACATGGCGATTCAGTAATCTTTGCCAAACACATTTCTTCCTCATACATTAGTAGAAAATAAGATATAGCTTTCATTGCCAGTGTTCATGGTCACAATCTTTTAGACAATTAATATAAATTACTTAAATCAATTTGAGCAACAGACACGCTTAGCGCAGAATTTCATCGCACTTAGCCTTCCTACATGCCAGCATGTGGAACCCAGAAGAATACTCTTAGTAACTCAGGCTGAATGAATGGCCCAGGGCCTATTTGGAAACCAAATTTTGATATAATGATGACAACAAAGAACACTTTCAAGACTGAGTATTGACTGGTGGGGTAATTTGGGAGAAAGATAAATTTAAAATCCTGTTTTGTTTTACAAAAATCTTACTTGGTGCTGAATAAAAATCCAAATAGTATTCAGGATTTTGAAAACTTTAACAAAACAGGGAGATGGGCCTATAATTTAAATATTATGTGCTGGAAGAACGGAGTTCACTGGTTAGGAATAGACTGGCAGAGTGGAGACTCTAAGCAAATAAACAAGTAGGACATTTGTGTCTCAATCTGGCTTTGCTTGGACACTTAAATCATTATCACGCACACTACAAAGAATGGGGGTAGAAACCACCAGCTTAGGGTGTTGCTCATGTGTCCACCTGATTCATCCTTGAGAGGCAGTTTTTCACAGAGTTGAGTGACATGGGCTATGGAGTCAGACTCCTCATGTGTGAGTCTCAAGTCTGTCACACCAACTGTGGGCCTTGGACTGTCATAAAAACACTCTGAGTTTCAGTTTCCGAGTCCTAAGATATCTTGGGAGAAGATTTGAGAGTCCCTTGGACTACAAGGTGATCAAACCAGTCAGTCCTAAAGGAAATCAGTCCTTAATATTCACTGGAAGGAATGATGCTGAAGCTGAAGCTTCAATACTCAATACAGTGAGCAGACTCACTGGGAAAAACCCTGATGGGAAAGATTATCTTCAGAACACGTGATTTAATTAAAATTATTTTTAAGGAAATTTTTGAGAGAGTTAACTTTTGAAGGTTCAGTTCAGTTCAGTTCAGTCGCTCAGTCGTGTCTGACTCTCCGCGACCCCATGAATCACAGCACGCCAGGCCTCCCTGTCCATCACCAACTCCCGGAGTTCATTCAAATTCATGTCCATAGAGTCAGTGATGCCATCCAGCCATCTCATTCTCTGTCGTCCCCTTCTCCTCCCGCACCCAACCTTTCCTAGCATCAGAGTCTTTTCCAGTGAGTCAACTCGTTGCATCAGGTGGCCAAAGTATTGGAGTTTCAGCTTTAGCATCAGTCCTTCCAATGAACACCCAGGATTGATCTCCTTTAGAATGGACTGGTTGGCTCTCCTTGCAGTTCAAGGGACTCTCAAGAGACTTCTCCAACACCACAGTTCAAAAGCATCAATTCTTCAGCGATCAGTTTTCTTCACGGTCCAACTCTCACATCCATACATGACCATGGGAAAAACCATAGCCTTGACTAGACGGACCTTGGTTGGCAAAGTAATGTCTCTGCTTTTTAATATACTATCTAGGTTGGTCATAACTTTCCTTCCAAGGAGTAAGCGTCTTTTAATTTCATGGCTGCAATCAGCATCTGCAGTGATTTTGGAGCCCCCCAAAATAAAGTCTGACACTGTTTCCACTGTTTTTCCATCTATTTCCCATGAAGTGATGGGACTTTTGAAGGTAGCAGCTTTAAAAATGCAAAGAGCCAACTCACTGGAAAAGACCCTGATGCTGGGAAAGACTGAGGGCACGAGAAGAAGCGGGTGACAGAGGACGAGATGGTTGGAGAGCATCATCGACTCAATAAGCACGAGCTTGAGCAAACTCTGGGAGATCATGAAGGACAGGGAAGCCTGGCATACTGCAGTCCATGAGGTCACAAAGAGTTGGACACGACTTAAGAGACTGAATAACAATGATTTAACTTAGAGCCTGGAACATAGCTAACGTTCAATGAATGTTATCTTTACCATGGAATCAGTTATTAGTCAACAGCCACAGAGGGTTACGCGCTGGTGATCAAAGAAGCCTTCACAGAAGGAGGAGGATCTGTGCTTTAATGAAGACTGACTCTACTGGCATGGGTTCACTTTGGATCCACTTACCAATCTTTTGCTGAAAGTCAGGAATAGAAGCAGGTAAATCAGACCAAGTCCCTCCCTGTCCCTCAGTAGCTCTCAGTCTCATCATCTTAGAATCACACAGCTTCAACACAATAAAGGAAGTGAAAAATTTAGTATAAACAAGACCTGTAGTTTGGGGACATAAGGTTTCCATGAGTTCAGCCACAAAATATACAGATGTGCTGAGAAATTATCTCTCCAAATCTGTCACGAGTCACAGACCTGACAGAAAATCTTAGATATAAATTATTTTATTCCTGTGTTTATCTACTATTGTTTTTGAATAGTGTGTAAGTCTAGTTACATGCATAAACGCTATAATGAATATAGAAATAGATGTATAAATATATAGATAAATATAATTATAGATAAAATCAGATTAATATAAGCTATATACAATGGGTTTCCCTGGTGGCTCAGATGGTAAAGAATACACCTGCAGTGTGGAAGACCTGGGTTTGATCCCTGGGTTGGGAAGATCCCCTGGAAGAGGGCATGGCAACCTACTCCAGTATTCTTGCCTGGAGATTCCTCATGGACAGAGGAGCCTGGCGGGCTACAGTTAATGGGGTCATAAAGAGTCAGACACAACTGAGTGACTAAGCGTAGCACGGGCTATATACAATAATATTATCTCATACAATAGTTTACAAAAATATATATAAGTATATTGCATTATATTCCCCACATCACATCTTGTATTATATATTATTATATAAAATATAAATTAAGACAGTGAGGCAAAGAAAAGAATTGTTAACATAATATGAAGCCAGGGGTTGAGTACATATTTGAAAATGCATACTATTCTATATATGACACATAGAGATACATATAATATAGAAATTTTCTGGGCAGTAGTGCTAGGTTTTAAGGAACCTTATACATGTTCCACTATGGCCTACCTAAATTTAGGATCTACTGAGAGACAGAAATGAGACTAAGACAAATAGAGTTCAAAATATCCCCCTTATTTCTGATAAAGGCTAAGCTGTAATATATGACTTAGGTATGAAGCAACTGAGGGGTTTTTAATATAAAACTTCAGAAATAGGCCAGGTCATCAGTCACAGGCAAGGCTAGTCAACCACAGGCCTCAGAATACAGTAAACCTTAATGCCTGCATGAAGGGGCAAAACAGAACGGATGCTCCTGGCAAGCAGGCAACTTCTTCTAAAAAAGAAGATAGCCACTCATGCTGAGCTCCTTTTCCTACTCACTAATCACCCTGGTCATTCTTCTTCCCTTAGGAGGAGTGGATGAACCTAATCCCCAACACGGTGACCTCACAAGCCACTGAGCTCAATATAGCTCTCCACATCAAGAGAGGAAGTCAGCCCATTTTTTAGGACAGTGGCTCCTACATTCCTGAGGCCTATCCTTGAGGCCTGCATGAGGCCAACCAGCACTCTTAGATATCCTCTGTAGATTTTGATTGCACAAAATCTTGAAGTAGGTCCAAGAACATCAGTGCATTTATCTCAAAGATTGAAATTTCACTCTCAGTTCTATGTTCTAACCTCAAATTATATCAAGTCCCATTATTTAATATCAGAGCTTCTGCAATGAAGTGAAATGCTGAGTAATTACACCAATAAGACAATTTCAGAAACATAGAGGATACAAATTTGCCTATAGCTACCCTACCTCTATAAAGTTTTGGAGGAAAAGTTAAAAAGTACACATTAATGTCCCTTGCATATTAAAGCATGTTGTTGTTTAGAAGCTATGTCTGACTGTTTTGAAACCCCATGGACTGTAGCCTGCCAAGATCCTCTATCCATGGAATTTTCCAGGCAAGAATACTGAAGTGGGTTGCCATTTCTTTCTCCAGGGGATCTTCCTGACCCAGAGATGGAACTCACATTTCCTGCATTGGAGGCAGATTCTTTACCACTCAGCCACCTGGGAAGTCCATATTAAAGTATGAGTGAAAGTCACTCAGTCATGTCTGACTCTTTGCAACCCATTTACTATATAGTCCATGGAATTCTCCAGGCCAGGATACTGGAATGGGGAGCCTTTTCCTTCTCCAGGGGATCTTTCCAACCCAGGGATCGAACCCAGGTCTCCCACGTTGCAGGCAGATTCTTTACTAGGTGAGCCACAAGGGAAGCCCATATTAAAGTAGAAACTAGTTTAAATCCAAAGAGATTATAGTACAAAGTCAGAATTACTTGCCTCATGATTTAAAAGATCAAAGAACATGAGAAAACTCCCCGTTTTCACAACCTGAGTGGACTCTATCTGGTACAGATGTAGGTCTTCAAAGGCACATAAATTGCTGTTTGTTCATTACCAAGTTTCCCATGACCCTGATATTCAAAGAGAACAAAGCACTGATTGCACATACAATATTATCACAATATTGACCACAATCTCCACCAAATTTTAAGAAACATGTTAATCCTGAGTCCCTAAACAGCTATTCTAGGCAAAAGTATATTTCTCATGCCTGTACATACTGTTGCCAGAGACCAGGAAGAGAGTTGATGGCATCTGAGAATTCAGAGGATGGAAGAACTTTTGATTTAACCTCATCCAGATATTGGTCAGCTTATGTTCATTGTCCCTAGCCTACAGAATTTGAGGTCAGGTACAGTTTGGAGAAATCTCCCACTAGAAGTTAAATTAAGGCACTGTTTTACCTTTATGAGAGCAGCTGTTCTCTAAGTGTAATTCTTGAGCAGGCAGCATCAACATTACCTGAAAGCTGGTCAGGTATGCAAACTTTCAGGTTCCACTCCAGATCTAACAAATCAGAAACCTACCCTCCAGGTCATTCTGATGTACCTATGAGCTGCACTGAACTAGAAAACATCCCCAAACATCATGTCTCTTCTCTCACAGTATCACTGGAGATATCACTGTTTCTTGGCTCAGTTTTAAACATCCGGTTTCTTAGCACAGGTGATTGATGGCTTCCCTGGTGGCTCAGTTGGTAAAGAATCTGCCTGCATTGCAGGAGACTGCCTGCAATAGAGGAGACCTGGGTTTGATCCCTGAGCCAGGAAGTTCCCCCTGGAGAAGGAAACGGCAACCCACTCTAGTGTTCTTGCCTGGAAAATCCCACAGACACAGGAGTCTGGTAGGTTACAGTCGATAACATTGCAAAGAGTTGGACATGACTGAACAACTAAACCACCCCCTCCCCCCACCAATCATCAGATCTATCTGAATCTTATCTTTCTTCACATTCAAAGCTTTTGATCTCCGTTTTCCTGCCAAGTCCTGATTTTCTGGCTCCTGGAATATGTGTTGCATTGAGTATGTGTTCTTTCAAGTGACAGACGGTTGTACACAAGGATTTTCAGCCAGGGGTTTCTCCAGTCTGGAAGCTCTGTGTCCCAGGGGCTTTTACCCTTGCTTCAGGCTGTGAAATTCAAGAAATCTACCTCCAAGAGAGTTTCCACGTCTTCCCCACAGTTTTTTTGTTTTGTTTTGTTTCAAGCTGGAGAATGAACTTCTGCAGATTCCTGAACTGAAACTGCCAGCTGATGTCTCTCATGACTGTGGCCCTTGGGAGGCCAGTAAAAATCAATCCCTCTACTATGTGCTCTAAGGCTATACTCAACATTTCAGAGTTCCAGGACTTAATCAGCACTTGTGTCTTCTACGTTCTAGTCTGTGGAATTAACGTTGACCTTGGCCATAAATTTGAATCACCTCTACAGTTTCAAAGTGAAAGTCACTCAGTCCTATCAGACTCTTTGCGACCCCATGGACTGTAGCCCACCAGGCTGCTCTGTTCAGGGAATTCCCCAGGCAAGAACACTGAATTGGGTTGCCATTCCTTTCTCCATGGGATTTTCCCAACCTAGGGCGGCAGATTCTTTACTGTCTGAGCCATCAAAGAACATTTTATTGCCTGGACCATACTCTAGATTATTAAAATCAGAATATTTAGGGGTAGGACTCAGATTGGGTATTTGACATCCCTCAGCTATTCTTTTAGTGTTCGTCAGTTACTATTGTTTTTTTAACCAGTTTAATATGCTTTTTAGTTTGGTCCCTTTACTTCTTTAGTACTATGTGCCCTCTAGTAATGAAAGCCTTCTCTCTTCTTTCCGGTCTAGACTTGTTTTTCTGACAAAAGTGAAAA
Organism: Moschus berezovskii; assembly: GCF_049115385.1. Lineage (NCBI taxonomy): Eukaryota > Metazoa > Chordata > Mammalia > Artiodactyla > Moschidae > Moschus > Moschus berezovskii. The sequence continues at coordinate 24,902,321 of NC_142465.1, read as the reverse complement.
TGTTAGTTGCTCAGTCATATCTGATTCTTTGCAAACTTGTGGACTATAACCCGCCTGGTTCCTCTGTCTGTGGAATTTTTCAAGCAAGAATACTGAAGTGGGTTGCCATTCCCTTCTCCAGGGGATCTTCCTGACCCAGCGTTCAAACCCGGGTCTCCTGCATCATAGGTGAATTCTTTACCATCTGAGCCATATTTTCTGACAAAGTTCTCCAGATATTGTTTTGTGGCATCTTCTACAGAGACATTAAAAAATCAGTAAATGATAAATCTGCCAAAAGTAACACTGTTCAAAAGAATTTTGGACATTTTCACATTTCTGAGTTGGATTATCCTAACTAGACATGTTCTTCCACTACACTTATTTCTAACCCACGATTGGACCTGACCTCTTATTGTCCTGCATAGCCAAATGCCTGTGTGTTTGCATACCATAACAGTGTAAGCCTCTCTGTTCCTAAAACACTCAAGACAAAGTTTACCATAACTTTCCCTAGGAGTATTAGAATGAGAAATTTGTGGAATTAGGGAAGATCCAATGACAATAGGGCATTAAAAAAAAAAAAAGGCTAGGCAGGACAATAAGAGGTCAAGCAATGTTGTCATCCATTAGGCTGTATAATTGTTGGCTTATGATGTCAATGTACTCCATATAAGACACGGACAGGTGGGCCCCAAAGGATAATCACAGTGACGTCATGTCAATATCTTTGCTGACTTTCAATGTGGGCTTTAAAGAGGAAAAGTATATGTGTAAATATATAAAACACTCCATTTCTTAAAGCATAAAGGAGAAGAACAAATGAAATCTATCTAGAAGGTATCGAGGATGGATCAAATTTTTTTTCAATGTGTTCTCTCTGGAATTATGATATTGAAACTGATCAAAGACATAAATACGAAAGAAATCAAATTCAGAACATTTAAAAGTCCTTTACCATAACTATATTGAATCTATAATGCATATATAGAATGAAGATTAAAGCAGACCCATACATTTTGATACTGAGATTAATAAGGAAGATCATAGAGCCAAATATTACCAGAGTCAATTAACTACTACTCAGCAGCCTTCTGTTGACAGGATGACTTCTATCAGGCTAATGACTGCAAAAATGTATGATAGTCAACAAATCAAGAATTTCAAACCCTTGAAAAACAGCCTTCTGTTACTTTATGTTATTACAGAGCTGATACACACAGGGCCCTCTGTTCTGTTTCTGTTTCTACAGAGTTTTAACTATAATTAAGCCCCCAAGGGAAGCTACAGAGACCACAGAGAACATACTGGTGGCAATAACCGGTTCAGCACAGCATACTAGGTTAGAGTGTTCTTTTGAATTTGTTTAAAGTCATCCTGCCACTGAGAGATTAAGTCAGATTTCTAAATTTGCAAAATTTTGCAAGGCTTTACCACCACTCCTGTACAATAGAAAAAAATATAATGTAATAACTATTTTGAAGACAATTGAATCTTAGCTGCTTCTCCCTAGAACATCCTCTGAAATGCAAGTTTTCCTGTTTGAAATGTCTATAATTACCTCTGATAATACATAAATCATCACCATGAATGAAGAGCAGTTGTATTCAGAGACGCTCTGCATATTAAAAGGCACAGCTTGCTATACTTTGTGCCTCTAGAAAGTCTGTGTTAGAAGGAACAATTTGCTTTGTGTTAGGATGGGAAAGATTGAAACTTTTAAAAAAATACTAAATTACTCCATCATAAAATAAAGAGCCAGTGTTTGAAAGGTTCCAAATATCTTGGTTTTCAGTCCAGCTTCTTTGTTTTCAATTACTGTGATTGACTCTCTCCCCTTACTCCCATCCTCATGAGATTACTGATTTCAGCCTGCACTAAATTGTCCTTCTGGCAACCTTACTTGGGGAACAAGGGCAGTAAGGGGAAAGGGGAAATGAACTGACTTTGCTATGAGATAATGTTTCTACAGCCTTTGCCAAAGTCCCCTACCAATATCATTTGGAGACATTCAATTAGAACTAGATGGTACATTTTGTGAGAACTAAGATATTAGAAACCTATTAAGTTTCTGGAGCCTAAGGGGGTGATGGTGAACAGAGTCCTGAATAAACTGGGATAAAACTGAAGTAAAAAACAGTCTATTTGGCAAGTACAAATGAAATATCTCCATTTTCTGACAACAAGAAAAGGAAATGAGAAAATAAACATGCGAACAAAGGAAAAAACACTGAGGTCCCAGAAGAGACCTGGGCTAGAGAGGATATGAATAAATGCAACCTTCAAATCATCAGCTTTTGTTTCTTTTGCATTACAGTTTTCACTTAAACATGGCATTGAACACAAATCTACAAAGAATAGCTGTACATTAGGATAGATTAAAAAAAAGAAAGCATTTACAGATTTTCTTCAATACATACATATCTTAGCAAGTTAATATCAAATATTATGACTGTATGCTATTTTGATTAAAAAAGGCCATTAACTAGTCTTGATTTTGACTTTCAGACATTTATTCATTATATAGATTTATTAATTTTGAAATAAGTTAATAAAATACTGAGATTTAAAAATAGATAAATTGAAACAATGGTGAACTGAGTAAAATTCGGTGATATATTTCAGTAAGTACTACATAAGTGGCCTAGATCAAAGAACAGTACTTTGTTATAGAGAAATTAGGATAAAGAGACAAAAAAAAATGTACATATTTATGTTTTTCTAATGTCAATGAAATGTGCTAGGTAAATAAATTCCGAAAATGTTAAAATTTGTTTCATTAATTTAATTAGGAAATGGATAAGAAAACAAAAATTGAAAAGCTCTATCTTAGGGCAAGTTACATTAGCAGCAGTAACAAATAATTCAAAATCCCAATGGCTTAATGCAATAAGAAATTTATATCTTGCTGACAAGGCTACCTAATGCAGGTCAAGGGGTTTACTGCCTTCCAAGTAGTTATTCAGGGATTCAAACATCTTTCATGTTAGAACGTCACCATCTTCACCTTTGGACTTCAAAGTCACAGTGGATCTTCTGTTGACAGATTAAGGGAAGAGAGAGAATCTGAAGAAAGAATGCTTGCTCTTCTGATTTGAACCAGACGTTGCACATGACCTTCTCTTCCTATCAGCTGGCCAGAACTAGCCAGAGTCTAAGAACGTGGAAAACTGATTTCAGCTGAATGCCCAAGACGAAAATGAATACATGAAACTATCTTAGCTTAACCAGACTAGAGCTTCATTCTAGATAAAAGCTTATTTCTTACAAAATTGAGAGAAAATTATAATCAATGCTGTTTGAATTTTACAGTTTACCTACATCAGTGTCATGTGATATTTTTCATACTTGTCAATTTCCGGAGAGAGACTGATTGGCTGCCAAGTGCTCTCATCGGGCAGCATGGCCTTGGTAGGGTGTTCAGCCTTCATGTGTAGCAACAGACTAACATAATCAGTCATGGCCAGATATGATGGTAGGTTGATAAATGACACTAAGAGAAAAATCACACGAGGCTTAAAATATGGACAAGAAAGTCCATTTATGAATTTTTTAATGTGAGGTCATTTCCACCGATGACAATGCTTGCTTCTCCTATCCAGAGCTCCTCTTTCTCAGAATGAAGATATGTAAGAAGTTAGATTATTCAGCATACATTGTTTTGGCTGAGTACGGAATCAGTAAGTATTAAGGAATTTGTGTAGTTGTGTGACAATCATAATCAGATTTAAATCCTGGGCTGACTACACAGGAGCTGTGTGACCTCAGACAGCTTCCTCAGCCCTTCCCGCTTCCACTCTCAGTTTATAATCTATTAAATGATCACAATCACTGCACCTTCCACAGAGGGCTATTCTGAGAATTACACGCAAATAATGGAAAGAGTAGAACAGTTGTTCATACACAGTGAGTATTCAATCCATGCCCAATATTTTCATCCAGCCCGTGGTGAGATGCAGTGAATCCTCTCTTCTCCATTTTAGAGATGATATCATTAGGTTCAATGAATTTAGTGTTTCTCTCTTCCAAACAATGATGGCTACAGTAACAAACTGTCATATATTTCCCCGAGCTCGATTTTTCTAGACTACCCTCTTTTTCAGTTTACTTGTGGGATACCCGGGTTCTATCCCTGGGTCAGGAAGACCCCCTGGAGAAGGAAATGGCAACCCACTCCAGTTTTCTTGCCTGGAAAATCCTATGGACGGAGGAGCCTGGCAGGCTGCAGTCCATGGGGTCGCAAAGAGTCAGACATGACTGAGCAACTTCACTTTCCTTTCTTTGACTATATCATCATCACTAGTCAGGAGTCATGAGTCAAGAAACTGCTCCCAAGGGTTTGAGACAAACAGTCTCTCCTCACTGATCAGATCTACATCACAAGAACAATCTAAAGTAACTTCAGTTTCTTGGGCTGGGTATCTCATTGTGACTCTATCCTGGACTCTATTTTATATACTAAAATCTGCATTATTTTTTTTTCCAATAGGGTCAATTATATTTTCATTCATGGATCAATGTTTAGAAAATATTAATGACAGGGAAAATGGACAGTTGACCATAGCTTAACTGTAATATTTGGCACAGGCATTCAGTCTGGTTGATTAGATAATGATAAACACTGCCAAACCTTCCATCATTTATAAATTCATTCATTCATTTAGTGATCCTTTCATTCATTCATAAAGATAGGAATCAAATCTAAGTAACGATTTCCATCTCACATGTATTATATTTTCTTTCCATCTCACAGGTATAACATTTTCATCGACTTTTTCACGGGAAACTTAGTGCAGCTTAAGCACAGAGATGAAAAATATTAAAATATCAAAAAATGAAATATACTAGTTTTAATTAATTCAAACAGTGCTTAAGAGCAGCAGAATGGTTTGTGACTACCCTGAACAGGTGAGAGTAGCATGCTCAACAACAGGTCTCTACTGAAAGAATCAGTGGCAAATAAGACAGTTAGAAGAGGTGTGGCTGCTGTTTCTAAACATACTAATTATTCATATTTTTACTCTGAAATTAAGACAAATAAATTTAGGCTTAATGGTAGTAATTCGGTTGCATAGATCATTTAGATATGTTTTTTGCTAGAGGGCAAATTGATTTGATTAAAAAGATTTTTTAAAACTTTTGGGTGTTTTTTTGTTTAATATTAAGTTTCTTATTATTGAAGTATAGTTGATTACAGTGTTGTCTATTTTCAGGAGTATAGCAGAGTGAGTTAGTTATATTATATCCACTCTTTTTTAGATTATTTCCCCATGTAGCTCATTACAGAGTACTGAGTCGAGTTCCCTGTGCTATACAATAGATCCTTATTAGATATATATTTTTATATATAGTAGCGTATATATGTCAAACCCCGTCTCCCAATTTATCCTCCCTTCATTATGTTACTGTCACTTAAAATGGTGCTGGGTGCTTTTAGAGGAAGTTTCTTCCGTGGGCAGCTCTGCAGACTATTTTTTTAAAATAACTTTTATTGGAGTATAATTTCTTTACAATACTCTTACTCTCTGCTATCCAACTAAATGAATCAGCTATATGTAAATACATATCCCTTCCTTCTTGAACCTCCCTCCTACCCACCCTCATTCCACCCATCTAGGTCATCACAGAGCACTGATCTAAGCTCCCTGTCTGCTGACTATTTGAGAATGAAGGTCTCAAATCTTTCACAGTTTTATTAATAACAATATAAACACAGCCAGTAAAAGTCTGAGTACACATAATCTGGGAAAAAAAGAAAAAAATGTAACTGACTTTCTTTCCACTTAGAGTCCTTATTTCTCCAGGAGCAGAAACTTCATCTAAGCCACCTCAAGTTTATTTCAGCCCTGTTTTCTCAGAGATTGCACTGAGATGCGGGGTTACCTCCATGGAATCAGGGCTGTGCTGCGTGTGGAGGCCAAGGGATGGTGGAGGACACTCCTTGGTACTAATATCTCTTCAGTGTGACATTTGCAGAGAACTCACTGTGACTTTCCAAGTGGCTCAGTGGTAAAGAATCTGCCTGACAATGCAGAAGATGCCAGAGACATGGGTTCGAGCCCTGGGTCTGGAAGATTCCCTAGAGAAGGAAATGGCAACCTACTCCAGTATTCTTGCCTGGAAAAGTTTATGGATAGAGGAGCCTGGCAGGCAACAGCTCATTGGGTCTCAAAGAGTCAGACATGACTGAGCGACTAAGTTCAGCACTCTACCCAACCTGTGGGCTATGCATCTGTAATCTCTGATAGAAATATACCTCTTTCATGGATATGGAAGGTACCTCTAAACACCGTCTGCCGTGGCATCAACTATCTACAGTTCCAAGGCCAGTAAACCAGAAAATAGAATGAGACAACCGATTAACTCAAAGATATACCCTCCTGGGCCTGGGTCAAGAAGATAAGCACGAGAAGTAATGACACGTGGGGATGACCTTGTATTGTGTCTTTAAATTAGGGAAATATAATGATCAGATCAAAAGTCCACTCAGCAGGGTGCAAGTTTGAATAAGGAGGCGAAATGAAAAAGAGGGGAGAAAAACTCCAAAAGAAAAAAAGTATTTATATCAGAGGCTCAGTTATGTGTGCATTTGAGAAAGGGGGCAAGGGTATTTTCTGGCCATTTATGTTTCTTCCCAAATTTAGGTTTCTGCAGCATTAAGCATAAAAGTCTGTTACTCGGAGAGCCATGTGGTTATGTTTCCCTGGCCTGATTTTCTTGCATGCATTGCCTCACTGCTTCACATCACGGTATGAAAATCGTTAAAGAGGAAAAGAAGACAGAACCCTAAATCACTTCTATCCAATGGTGAGAATAAATGCGTCTGCAGTGCAAAAGGCTCTCCAGGCACAATACTTTGAGGTTATAGTTCTGTAACTTTGCTGAACTAAAAATGCATTCCTTTTCCTCGGTCTTAAAAGCTGCTCAACATTCACATTTTATTAGCAAGGAAGCATGAACAAAACAGTTTTTGATAAACATAAAAGTTGTTTTGCCTCATTATACTGAATGACAACTGAGATCTTACAGCTTCACGTCAAATCAGTGGAAAAACAATTATCTGTTAAAAAAAGTATGCACAAACATTTTTCTACAAAGCTAAAGATTCAAGGCAACGTGTCTGGAATGTGTTTCTCCCTTTAGGCTGCCTCCATTCCATGAAACATCTGTCTCAATTTCCGTTCTTCCCAGAACCTCCTTTTGGTCTCTCTGCAAGTCCATTCCTTCTGAAACTGCCTCCTTCTGACCCTGCAGATGGAAACCGTATGTTTCTCTGTTTAAGGAAGTGTGCTTCTCAAGCAGAGGTTTCTGGACACGTTTTATAATATTTTCATGTATGGCTTCCTAATGCACCCAATATACTGTAGTTTGCTTTAGGTTTGCTTTCATGCTTTAAATGCAGTAAAATAAGCTTTAATGCCTTTGTTGATTTTTCTTAGCAAAATGTCTAAAATTAAGCATGGAGCTGTGAATTAGATATATTTTGGACAAGCAAATTTTTTTTATTATAATCAATAAGCACTGTTGATCACCTACTATGCTACAGCCTTGAGGTGCAGAGATATAAGGCCTAACTCAAAGCGTACCGTAAAGTAGTCTTGGGTTGGCAGAAAACCATGGAATCAATACCATACAATGCAGGAAGGGCTGGAATGGAGAAACTACAGATGCACAGAAGGAGACAGAATCCAGAAAAATAAATTGACCAAAAAATAGTTTAGTTTCCTTTAAAGGGATAATTTTCATTTGTGAAGCAATGTATTCAAGTGTATAAAAGTGACATTAAATCGCAAGTCTATCATAAAATTTTTAAATAATCTGAAACATCTATCTAAAATACTCAGAAAGTATCTAGCATAATTATTTTAATTTATTTTACATATTTCATATTTCAAACATGAAAGTAATAGCCTGCATATCATGTTGACATTAAGTAAGTTAGAAAGTAATTTGTGTGTGTGTGTTTAATGATTAAAACAAAGGATTAAAAAATCAAGGTGATAAAGGGAGATTTTGGAAATTCTAGAGTGCCATGAAAAAACTAGTCCTCTAAGGATGATTCCTACATAAGCCTGTGAGTGGGTGTGGTCACTCAGCTGTATTTGACTGTTTGCAACCCTATGGACTGTAGCCCACCAGGATCCTCTGTCCACAGGATTTTCCAGGCATGAATACTGGAGTGGGTTGCCATGCCCTCCTCCAGGGGATCTTCCCCACCCAGGGATGGAACTCATGTCTCCTGCTTGGTAGGTGGATTCTTTACCTCTGAGCCAGTTCCTATACGTTGACAACCAACTGTCTTGAGCAAATTTCTCACCCAAAGTTTCAAGGTCAGCAGGAAGTTAGCATAGGGAGGTAGGATTTACTAAGGGATACAAAGAAAGAGGGGCTACCCTGGTGGCTCAGTGGTAGAGAATCTGCCTGCTAATGCAGGAGGCCCTGGTTCAACCTCTAGGTCAGGAAGATCCCTTAAAGAAGGAAATGGCAACCCACTCCAGGTTTTTGCCTGGAAAATCCAATGGACAAAGGAGCTTGGTGGGCTACAGTCCATGGTGTTGCGAAAGAGTCCGACACAACTTAGCAACGAAGTAACAACAAAGAAACAGACCCTGAGATAAGGGAAGAAAGTTGAGAGTAAGGGGTTCTTCTAAGTGGCAAACAGTGTTCTTAGAATCAAAAACTCACTACATAAAACATGCAAGTAAGAAGAGAAAATCAAGAATACTCTAAAATAGAAGCCATCTTTGACTAGGTTTTCAAATTTTATAAAAGTGCCTTGTATTGTCAAAGCTCTCAAGAAGGTCAATTTTAATATCCCAATATTACTGGTAATATTTGTTATTCAAATAACAGTGAAAATATATGAGAAATGGCATTCCATGATCAAATCATGTAGTTTTCATACCTTTGCATATTTTAGTTTAGCATAAAGGATACTTGTCACTAAAAATGCAATGCAACTGAAGGAAGTGTAAGTTGCTGTAAAGGAACAGAATATTTGAATCTAGAAAATCAAAGATTAAAAGGACTTGAAAATACACATCTATTTCTTACTGGGAGTAGAACTGGGGCTGCAGGAGGAAGGGGAATTTCGGATTTTACTCTCAGAATCTTTCACAATAAGGCGTTCTTGCAACATTGTTTAGAAAACAATAAACAAGGTTATTTTTAAACCTATGAAATAAACACACGCGGGGGTTTTAAAGAGCAATAAGACCAAAATTAAAAAGGCACTGGAAACTATTACTAAGACTTGAGAAACAAAATTAATTAAAAACAAAACAGGAACCGCATGTGCCCTCCCAGGCAAGCAGGCGTCACAGCGTTCAACTTCAGGACACCGGCGACCTCTTGTGGCAAAGATGGATACATTTTTAAATTTGTGTCACGGCCACGAAGGTTGATTGGGAAGGTTGCCTGATGAAATTCTGCTTCTTTTTTAGACTGAAATAGCGACGGTGGTGCCTTCCGGAAACAGAGAGCTCCTCACCCCGCCCCCACAGCCAGAGGAGGCGGAAGAGGCAGAGGAGGAGGAATCTACCCCGAGGCTGATCGACGGTTCTTCCCCACAAGAGCCTGAATTCACCGGGGTTCTGGGTCCACACACCAATGAAGGTCAGGTCCATCAGAGCTGGATTGTAATGACGTTCACTTGTCTCTTTCTCAAAACCGCCAAGTTCCAACTCTGCAGGGACCCACATGACCCAAGAAGAAAGCTTTGCTAGAAGCTAGGTTCGAAGCAGGAGATACACGTGTATTTTGTGTTAAAATATAAAGCAGTTTTAATAATTCAGCTTTGGCATGATGGAAATGATCAAATAACCAAAGATCTGGGGTGAAAATATTTGTCTGGCATCATTACTCAAAAAGCTTTGTGGTGGAATGCATTTCTAGACCAAAGGATACACTATTAGCAAGATCAGAATCCATGGTTGAGAGATCAGGTCCCAGCATTTCTAGGAGATAAGTGATGATGGTGAGGATGATGGTGATGATAGCAATAATGTTTTCCATTGATTGAGCACACACTTTCTGGGGGCCATAATGCTCAGCATGTCACATTATCTCATGTGACTACTACAACCTCCCTGTGAAGGCATTAGTATTCATCTTTTTACATTATTACCCAGGAAACGAGCTCAGAAAGGGTAGGAACTTTCCAGAGATCACTGAGCATTAGTTTCACACATTGAGTTTTAAGCAAACTTGTTCTGATTCTTGAGTGTGCTCTTAGTGGAAATCAGGCTGCCTTTCCACTCAGTCCCAGGAGCAGAAAAAGGAAAAGGGAAGACAGGGGTCCATAATATTGGACTCCACTTTGTAGGACCTGAAAGTTATGTAAACCAGGGCCTTTTGGGTGATGAAAGGAATTCCTGGTGCTAGATGTGAGTACGATTTGTCTAAATTTCATGTTAGAATTTGTCAGTGTCAACCTTGGGAGGTATTCAAGTGGATTCACATTAGAATACTTTTATACACATGGAGAATGTGTGTGCTCTGATGAAGGGGGTGCAGAAAAAAATGAAGTTTCCATTGCAGAGGTTTACTTAGCATCGAATGTCTCTGTACTGTAAGTTCTGGATATACAAAACATCTTTAAATGACTACTATTTTCATAGATACTTCTGTCTAGTACAGAGAGACAGTCATGTAAACCAACTTAGAGACAGTAAGTGTTATAGGTGATATAAGAAGTCTGTACAAAACACACTGAGAGATCAAAAGAGAGGGAAAAGCATTCAGATCCCCACTTTCAGATTTGCTGGATATTCAGTCTTCAGCAAAGCATTCAATATTGTTTTGCCTTTGTTTCCTCATCTAGAAAATGGAATAACCAGTAATAGATGTTATCTCATAGAGTTGTTGCAAGGATTAACTGAATAAGTTTAGTGCCTGGCTCAGAGTAAACATCATCAATGTTAGTGCTTCTCAGTATTATTGATAGAAGATAATTTTTTTTGATTTACTCTCAACAAATTGTTCAGTGTATGATACGTTAACTGTAGGCACTGTGTTGTGAGCAGATGTCTAGACCATAATTCATTTTACACACCTGAAACCATTTCCCCCTCCCCGCAGTCCCTGGTAATCACCAGTGTACTTCCTAGTTCTATGAGTTTCTCACTATTCACTAAGAAGTGTATGAAAAGTTGTCTTTTGTGAAATGCTGCCAATACGCCAGTCACTGAAATGTTTTATATTGTGTCTTTGAAGAGACATAATAGTACTAAGTATGTGCTAGTTATTATTATTTTCACTTCATAAATAGGCAAACTAAAATTCCAAATACCATAAAAGTGGTCCAAGATCATGGAGGTGGTACGTAATGGCCCTGGAACGAAAACAGAAACCAGTAAATCCTGTCTCTAATGAACACATCGTATTCTTTCCACACAGTCAACTTTCTGTGGGGTGATAGAACATGCTAAAAACAGAACCAGGGAGATACACACACAATGAGAAGGAAATGTGCATACCCAGCAGAAAGTCCTCAAAACAGGGAAATTAAATATTTCTAGAACATTACTTACTTTTAAGTAATTTCAAAGCTTTCAAAGGCTGACTGATTTGGAATTACCTGATGTGCCAAGATTAAGAGGAGTAGAATGCCCAATCTTTTGAAAAGCTCTAGTAAAATGTGTGGTTCAATAATGTAAATTTTGAAGCAATGTAAGAAAAATTATGACTTAAAAAATGTGTTTCTTCAGTCAGTTCAGTTCGGTTCAATAATGTAAATTTTGAAGCAATGTAAGAAAAATTATGACTTAAAAATGTGTTTCTTAAAGGAGTCTAATTAATGAAATTAAAAATTTAATTCACATTTTACTTTGCACAAAAGTAAATTCTAAACTTTAAAAATTAAATGTAAATCGTAAATTTATTTAAGTCAAATAGTTTGGAAATATTTAAAACATTAAAAACTGAAACATTATTTGTTGCTATAAATATCAATTTCTAGAAATAATACTCAGAAGCTACATTGAGCAGGCTTGAGTTATAAGTGTAAAAAAACTAGAATTAAAAACAAGTGTTGTGACTATATAGAATTACTCTAAGCAATTACTGCTAAATTAGCATGGTCATATATATAGAAGAATGAAATGCTTTTCTTCTTGAAACTTTGTGATAAGTAGCAAATATTTATTTAGAATAATTGGAGAAATTAGCAAGTATTAAGGAGAAGGCAATGGCACCCCACTCCAGTACTCTTGCCTGGAAAATCCCATGGATGGAGGAACCTGGTAGGCTACAGTCCATGAGGTTGCGAAGAGTCAGACACGACTGAGCAACTTCACTTTTACTTTTCACGTTCATGCATTGGAAAAGGAAATGGCAACCCACTCCAGTGTCCTTGCCTGGAGAATCCCAGGGACAGGGGAGCTTGGTGGGCTGCCATCTATGGGGTCACACAGAATTGGACACGACTGAAGCGACTTAGCAGCAGTAGAAGCAGCAAGTATTAAATATTTTGTAGCTCTCCCTTAAATGTTTTTCCCAAACTTCCATTCCTAAAATAGCTTTCATTCCTGAAGTTGTTATAAGTGATTTTTTTTCTATTTAATGACCTTGTTTTCTTGGGAATCCTAACTTTGTAATTAAAATCACTAAAATCCACCTTCAATGCAGGAGACTTGGGTTCAATCCCTGGATCAGGAAGATACCGTGGAGAAGGAAATGGCAACCCACTCCAGTATACTTGCCTAGAAAATTCCATGGACATTGGAGCCTAGTGGGCTACAATCCATGGAGTTGCAAAGAGTCGGACACCACTTAACAACTAAACAACAACAACAATAAGACCTTAATAGGTGCATTACTAATTCTTGATCTCAAACCACAAATGGGTCCTGATTTGCCTGGGAGCAAGGGATCCCAAGACATGAGGCTTCCAATGCTAAAACCAGCAAGTGAGTGGAGTCACTCAGTCGTGTCCGACTCTTTGCAACCCCATGGACTGTAGCCCACCAGGCTCCTCCGTCCATGGGATTCTCCAGGCAAGAATACTGGAGTGGGTTGCCATTTCCTTCTCCAGGGGATCTTCCCGACCCAGGGATTGAACCCAGGTCTCCTGCATTGAGGGCAGATGCTTTAATCTCTGAGCCACCAGGGAGTAGGCAAAACCAGCAAACTGCCAAATGAGGATCATCAAGCAATTCCAAGAAAGTCTTTCATCGCTTTTTTCTTCTCTCTCTCATGGCTCTTTTACTTTCTCCATCCATTTCACGTCTCACAACCATTCTCTCCTTCTCCCCAAACTCCTCAAACTTGTCAGAGAGCTTAGCTTCCTCCTACACAAAGAAGATACAGTCTTCAGGTTAATGGCTCTTTGGTCTTTCTATTTTCAGACACATAATTTACCTACCTCTGTATCCACACCCTACATGTTTTACCTCCATTTCCATCTACATCCAGCAAGTTTGGAAAACTCAGCAGTGGCCACAGGACTGGAAAAGGTCAGTTTTCATTCCACTCCCAAAGAAAGGCAATGCCAAAGAATGCTCAAACTACCACACAATTGCACTCATCTCACACATTAGCAAAGTAACACTCAAAATTCTCCAAGTCAGGCTTCAACAGTAGTTGAACTGAGAACTTCCAGATGTTCAAGCTGGATTTAGAAAAGGCAGAGGAACCAGAGATCAAATTGCCAACATCCATTGGATCATCAAAAAAGCAAGAGTTCCAGAAAAACATCTACTTCTGCTTTATTGACTATGCCAAAGGCTTTGACTGTGTGGACACCACAAACTGTGGGAAATTCCTAAAGAGATGGGAATACCAGACCACCTTATGTGCCTCCTGAGAAATCTGCATGCAGGTCAAGATGCAACAGTTAGAACCGGACATGGACACAACAGACTGGTTCCAAACTGGGAAAGGAGTACATCAAGGCTGAATATTGTTGCCCTGCTTATTTAATGTATATGCAGAGTACATCATGCAAAATGCTGGGCTGGGTGAAGCATAAGATGTAATCAAGATTGCTGGGAGAAATATCAATAACCTCAGATATGCAGATGACACCACCCTTATGGCAGAAAGTGAAGAGGAACTAAAGAGTCTCTTGATGAAAGTGAAAGAGGAGAGTGAAAAAGCTGGCTTAAAACTCAACATTCAAATAACTAAGATCATGGCATCTGGTCCCATCACTTCATGGCAAATAGATGGGGAAACAGTGGAAACAGTGACAGACTTTGTTTTTTTGGACTCCAAAATTGCTGCAGATGGTGACTGCAGCCATGAAAATGAAAGACATTTGCTTCTTGGAAGGAAAGTTATGACCAACCTAGACAGCATATTAAAAAGGAGAGACATTACTTAGTTGACAAAGGTCTGTATAGTCAAAGCTATGGTTTTTCCAGTAGTCATGTGAGAATGTGAGAGCTGGACCATAAAGAAAGCTGAGCGCTGAAGAATTGATGTTTTTGAACTGTGGTGCTGGAGAAGACTCTTGAGAGTCCCTTGGACTGCCAGGAGATACAACCAGTCCATCCTAAAGGAAATCAGTTCTGAATATTCACTGGAAGGACTGATGTTGAAGTTGAAGTGCCAATATTTTGCCACCTCATGGGAAGAACTGACTCATTGGAAAAGACCCTGAACCTGGGAAAGACTGAAGGCAGGAGGAGAAGGGGACAACAGAGGATGAGATGGTTGGATGGCATCACCAACTTGATGGATATGAGTTTGAGCAAGCTCCAGGAATTGGTGATGGACAGGGAAGCTTGGTGTGCTGCAATCCATGGAGTGGCAAAGAGTCGTACATGACCGAGCAACTGAACTGACAGACATCCTCACCTCTTCCCCTTCCTCCTGTTACAACAGAGGTACTGTCTGTGCTCCCTCATGTGGGATGTAAATGCTTCCCATTGTGTTCTTAGTTCCATTTCCTGCTGCCCTCTCAGGATCCTTTTTATCTGCAATCTCTCTGCCTTTGGATACTTTACTTCAAATCTCTCCCACTTTAGTTCATTTCCTCAATATACACACTACAAATATGTTTTATAGTTATCACTATCTCTCTTTCCTTTCTCTTTACGGTCAAACATCTCAGAAACATTGTCTGCATGTTCTGTAACTGTTTCCTCACCTCCTACATCCTCCTTCAGGGACTGTTATCTGGCTTCCAGGCTTAGCACTCCACAGCTCTTACCAAAGTCTCTTATAACCTCCACAGTAACTACTCCAAGAGATATTTTTCAATCCTTAACTGACATCTCAGCAGATTTAGATTATTTTCTATTCCCTGTTCCTTAAAACTATCTCTCCACTTCAGTTTAGTTCAGTTCAGTCGCTCAGTCGTGTCCAACTCTCTGCGACCCCATGAATCACAGCACGCCAGGCCTCCCTGTCCAGCACCAACTCCTGGAGTTCACTCAAACTCACGTTCATTGAGTTGGTGATGCCATCCACTCATCTCATTCATTCTCTGTCATCCCCATCTCCTCCTGCCCCCAATCCCTCCCAGCATCAAAGTCTTTTCTAGTGAGTCAACTCTTCAAATGAGGTGGCCAAAGTACTGCAGTTTCAGCTTTAGCTTCAGTCCTTCTTATGAACACCCAGGACTGATCTCCTTTAGAATGGACTGGTTGGATCTCCTTGCAGTCCAAGGGACTCTCAAGAGTCTTCTCCAACACCACAGTTCAAAAGCATCAATTCTTCGGCGATCAGCTTTTCTTCACAGTCCAACTCTCACATCCATACATGACCACTGGAAAAACCATAGCCTTGACTAGATGGACCTTGGTCGGCAAAGTAATGTCTCTGCTTTTTAATATGCTATCTAGGTTGGTCATAACTTTCCTTCCAAGGAGTAAGCATCTTTTAATTTCAAGGCTGCAATCATCATCTGCAGTGATTTTGGAGCCCAAAAAAATAGTCTGACACTGTTTCTCCATCTATTTCCCATGAAGTGATGGGAATGCCATGATCATAGTTTTCTGAATGTTGAGCTTTAAGCCAACTTTTTCACTCTCCTCTTTCACTTTCATCAAGAGGCTTTTGAGTTCCTCTTCACTTTCTGCCATAAGGGTGGTTCATCTGCATATCTGAGGTTATTGATATTTCTCCCGGCAATCTTGATTCCAGCTTGTGATTCTTCCAGCCTAGCGTTCCTCATGATGTACTCTGCATATAGGTTAAATAAGCAGGGTGACAATATACAGCCTTGACGTACTCCTTTTCCTATTTGGAACCAGTCTGTTGTTCCATGTCCAATTTTAACTATTATTTCCTGGCCTGCATATAGGTTTCTCAAGAGGCAGGTCAAGTGGTCTGGTATTCCCATCTCTTTTAGAATGTTCCACAGTTTATCACAGTTTATCTACCTTTTCTAAAACCAGCTTGAACATCTGGAAATTCACGGTTCACCTATTGCTGAAGCCTGGCTTGGCCTCCATAATACTGATCATCTATTATCCTTCTTTTCTCCTGACCATTGCTTCTCTATCTCCCTTAGGAGCTCTCTGTCCTCTATAACACCAATAAGACCAATAAGCAGAGAGCGAAGGAGGGGTGTGTGTGTGTGTGTGTGTGTGAGAGAGAGAGAGACAGTGCGAGAGAAAATAGATTAATAAATGGAGATGTGATATAACTTGAATTTTTTAGGGGGGGATCTGTTGCCTTTTCTATCACATTATCATAGCCAAGCAAACACCATCTTTTATCTTGATAACTCAATGCCCCATGCCCATCCCACTCCGCCCCCATCTCCCATCAATCAGTCTTCCAGCTCACCTTTAAGCAGGGTGATATCTTAACATGCAAATCTGATCATGTAATACTCCTGCCCATCCTTAGGAAAAGAGACAAAACCTGTAACACTGCCCATAAGGCCTGTGTATTTTGTGTCCTACACACTCCAATTTTTCTGTGGTGTAGCTATAGGGACCACCTTTCAGTTCCCCCAGAGTGAAGGGGCCTGGTACGTGCTGCGTCCTCTGCCTGTAGACTCTTTCCGCTCACCTGAACAGTCAGGTCCTGCTCTTCCTGCAGATTTCAACTCAGTTACACCTCCTCAAAGAACCATGACTCTCAGACTGGATCAAATTCTCCTATTTTATGCTTCTATGAGATTCCATGACATTTACCACAATCATCATTTTATTTGTGTGATTAACATCCATCTTACACAGCAGATCATGAAACAGAACTGTGTCTCTGTGTTTATCACTGTGTCACCAGCTAGCACAGTGAAACTTACATAGAATAGATTCAATAAACGCATATTGAGTGAATTAATATTAATGATAATTGCCCTATCCTTTCCCTTGATTTTATTTCAGTGGGGTGTATAAATACTGAATGAAAGATCTAATAAAATATTATATGTGATATTTTAAATTTATAAAAACCACAACCTTAATATTTACTTCTGAAAATAGAATTTTCAATAAATATAAAAGCAACAATCATGCAATATTCAGTAGATAATTTAAAATAAAATTTTAAAACATTACAAAGACTATATTAATTATTGGGACAGCCTGGGTTGTTATATTTGACTTTAGTATTTTATTTATAGAAAACTACATAAGAAGCTATTAAATATGCCAGAATAGTCTATATGAGACTGTAATCTTCCTTAATAAACATTTGCAATCCCATTATTTGTTAAAAATTGCTTGTTGCTTACTTATATTATTTGCTTCTCTTTTAGACTTTCCAACGTGCCTTCTGTGTACTTGTATAAGTACCACCGTATACTGTGATGACCATGAACTTGACGCTATTCCTCCCCTGCCCAAGAACACAGCTTATTTCTATTCCCGTTTTAACAGAATTAAAAAGATCAACAAAAATGATTTTGCAAGCCTAAGTATGGATGCTGGCACTAACATCCTTCCCTTTTGTTTCTTAAATGTTTGCATTATAAAATGTTGGTACCGAAAATGAAACTTGAATATTAAAATACGTCTCATAAATCAATTTTTACTTATTTGTATGCTTGAAGGTTTGTTTTAATTACAATGAGAAAGAATGATGAATCATTAAAGGTTGTTATGAAACTATATGGATTTCCCAAGTGGCATTAGTGGTAAAGAACCTGCCTGCCACTGCAGGTGAGATAAGAAACATGGGTTCGATCCCTGCATAGGGAAGGTCCCCTGGAGGAAGCCACGGCAACCCACTCCAGTATTCTTGCCTGGAGAATCTCAATGACAATCCCCAGTCCATGAGGTCACAAAGCGTCAGACGAGACTGAAGTGACGTGACTTATGCACATGAAACTATATGGTTGTTGATGTTCTCAAACTATTTTCAAGTAAACAAAAATCACAAATAATTATATTTTATAGGCCAAAACTCATTATCACGTTATCACAGTAAGAGCAGAAAGTCATGACCATATATTTAGTAGGATCTGGCTTGTTCAAATAGATTTCCATTGAAGCTCAATAAAAAAAAAAAGCACAATTGCTTTATAATTGATGAATGCAAATCTAAATTCTGGCCAAAGTTGTTGCCAACTTTGAAGAAAGTTGGTATATGTCTTCATTAAGTGTTTTAATCATTTGAAAATTTCTTTTTAATGCCTGTGTATTTTAAATATCATAATCTGCCAGCTTGGAGAAAAAATATTTTAAATAGTAAGATCCAGACAAAATTTATGAGGAATATAGGAAAAAGATCAATTATTTTAAATATAATGAAGTATAATGGGTCAATTTCTTTGCTAAGGCTATGTTTTCTTTGGAATGCATAAATATGAATAGTATTTGGAGGAAATCCAGGTGGTTCAGTGGTAAGGAACTGGCCTGCCAATGCAGGAGACTTAAGGTTCAGGGGTTCAATCCCTGGGTCAGGAAGATCCCCTAGAGGAAGGAATGGCAACCCATTCCAGTATTCCTGCCTGGAGAATCCCATGAACAGAGGGCTATAGTCCATGGGGTTGCAAAGAGTCAGACATGACTGAGCAGCAGCAGTAATCTATTAAATTTTTATAAAGCTGTTAGAAATAATTGTTTCATTAACTATTGCTAATTCATGTTTACATTTGTTTATATGTGGGAAATTTTATATTTATATTTTTTTGTGAGTGAAACATATTTAACTACTTCTCTCATGTTTTTTCTTTTTTCCAGATGATCTAAGAAGGATTGATCTGACATCAAACTTAATATCTGAGATTGATGAAGATGCATTCAGAAAGCTGCCTCAACTCCGAGAGCTTATCCTGCGTGACAACAAAATTAGGCAGCTCCCAGAATTGCCAACCACTTTGAGATTTATTGATATCAGCAACAATAGACTTGGAAGGAAAGGAATAAAGCAAGAAGCATTTAAAGTGAGTTTTAAGTTTGAATATGAAATACTTTAGTCTTCCCATTCCCTTTGCGATCAGTGTCTCGCCTTTTTATTTCCACAAAGGGATTAAATTTGATGAGACTTTTAATGCCTAAAATAAACTTTAGAACACTCTGTGTCTTGCCTTTGGGAAATACTGTGTTCTGGTACACTCCGAGGCTGCTCAAGAACCAAGAAGAGGAAGCAGAGCTGGAATAAGAAGTGGGTGAAGCACCAGTCTGTTAAGTTGCACCTAAGAATGCTGTAAGCCAAATGACTCATATTTACCAAGGCTCCACTCAAGGACAGGACTGTGTGTGGTTGGGAGGACAGTTACTTGTACAGAGTGTGGGTGGTGCCTTAAGGGTAGAAGCCTTCTAAATCACCTGTAAGGCGGATGGATTCAGTTAATCTTATGAATTTTGTTTTCTAAGTGAAGGAAACAAGTTTGGGGTTAGAATGGCTTTGCTTGGCAGAACAGCAGAGGATCTGAGAACACCAACCAGTTTGGCTTTCTTACTGACTCTTAACTCCCTTCAAGCTGCTTCTCTAAATATCTGTTGAACAAATAAATTTAAGCTACTGTTTGAAGGGACATCTTACAACTCCCATGGAGGCTACAAGGGGTTGCGTGGATTCCCTAGCCCTGAGCAATGGTAGAAAGCCTGTATCTCCACCCGTGCTCCTGTGACACCACTGTGGCGGGCAAGGGAGTTAGGGCACCTCATCGGAGTCTGGCAAAGATCAAATCTAGTCCCCTCACTCAGAGTCTGTTGGCATGGGTGCCAGGGAGTCACGGTTTGTCCTGTGACATTTGGTGGGAGTAGACCTGGTCGTATCTAAACATACATTCTGTCTTGTTAGGCTGCCCTCTTGCTACTTGCGCTGTAGGGGGTAGGATTTTCTCAGGGAGAATTTCTCATTTCCCCATTCCTGTAACATGAAGGAAATTCTTGTTATTTCTCACCATAATCCTCAAATTTTTACTGCAGAATCTCTATGTGGGAAATCAATGCCTTGCTTAAACTGAGAAAGTTTCAGTGGACAAAGTAGGTTCTTCCAGAGACTAAGAAAGATGTTTCATTTATATCAAGAGATATTTGCTTGCTATCAATTCTTGCAGAACTCATTTGAATTGTCTAGGAACACAGAAAACTAATTTGCCTCAACTTTAGAAAACATGGCAACCCACTCCAGTACTCTTGCCTGGGAAATCCCATGGACAGAGGAGCCCGGTAGGCTACAGTCCATGGGGTCTCAAAGAGGCAGACACGACCAAGCGACTTCACTCACTTAGAAAACAAGACCTGAACAGGCATGTGTTATTTTACAAATAGTTTCATGAACAGGGGATGAACTGTATGACTGTGGCACCACTAATTTATATTAAGGCCCTACGTTTGGAATGTTTACAGGATATGTATGATCTCCATCATCTCTACCTCACGGATAACAACTTGGACCACATCCCTCTACCACTCCCAGAAAATCTGCGGGCCCTGCACCTCCAGGTAGGCTTCTACTAGTAAGTTATGCCCAACACATCCATGGAAAACAGATGCAAACGGGAGGAAGCCACGATGCAAAAGCTGTTTATAATGGCATGTTAATACACTGTGATAGTCTTTTTCTTCTTCTTCTCTCATTTATTCTCTCTCTCACTCTGAGTACAAGGTGTTTGCATATTCATGACTCTATCTATACTGATTTATTTCTGATAACTTTAGTCTTTATTTTCATTTTTTGCTAAGTTATAATGCATCTTTTTGGCATACAAATCTTCTTTTTTAGAAAATAAGAGGTTCATCTGCTGAAGAAATGTGTGAAGATTAGAAATGGAAGAGAATAAGAGAGAAAAATTTAATTTGATTTCTAGCTTTCAGAGGGAAAAAAATGTCAGTTTTAGCTCTTGATTTCAGGTTTCATGAACTCAGTTAAATTCAATCCCAGGACATTCCTATCTGCTGAGAGATGATGGACTTTTGTCTCTCTGGATTAAGTAAATGCAGTTTTTTCTAAACCAACATATTTGAAAGCTTGCGTTATTTTAAATTCCTTTAAGCTACAATTTATCTGCGAAGTAATGAGTGAAAACACATTTTCAAAATGTTACGATCTAATATTTTCTAAATACTGGGTTGGCCAATAAGTTTGTTCTTTTTTTTTTTTTTTTTTCTGTAAGATGTTATGGAAAAACCTAAACAAACTTTGGTCAACCAAATATATTCCATTGAAGTATATTACAATATGATCAATTAAAAAACACTTTTGGTTGTTGAAACAAAGAAAGATAAATTACTTCTTATTTCAGATGTAGCTTTTGGTATACATTTGTAATCAACTTTCTGTAATAATTTCATCTGTTCTGTGGAATAAATCTACAAAGAACACAACCGTTATGTGCTCAAAGACACAATATCATAGTGCAATATTACAGTCTTTTAGGGGGAAAAGTATAAACCATCACAAGATGTGATTCTGCTATGAGAGAGCAAGTTGGATTCTTTTTTTTTTTTTGTTCTGTGGATTCCGTAATTATTTACCTCTGTGTCCTTTATACCATTCCTATTTACATCTTTCCATACTTCTTTTTGGTGTCTCTCTGTGTGTCTATGACTCTTAGGTATCTATCTCTTGAGAGTTTTTCTGACTTCCTTAATGTGATGTCCTTTCTAGTCCTTATCTGGTTTCTGGATGGCTCTCTATTGGTCTTCTCTTTTTCTGGGGGTGAATGTCTATGTCGGTGAGGATTTCTTGCCTGGTTTAGGATTGGAAAGAGGATTTTCAAGGGAACCATAAAAGGAACTGGAAATTTTTGTCCAATTCTGAATTAAATTTCATTACTACTGTCTGATGATATTGACTCTACAGAATAACCAGGTCTCTGACGTTATATCTAAACATAATGTGCTTGCATATACAATCTAAGATTTTTTTTAAGTGATTGGCTTTACATTCCTTATTCTAAGATTTAAAAAAGTATCAAGTGAATATTTAAAAATATTTCTCTCTCACAATCACCTCACCGATATCCAGTATAAAGCTGTTTTTAATTTACATCGTCTTCATTTTAATTTATTTTTAATGCTCATCTAAAAATCTCTTTTTGTGATTCATCTGAAAAACATTTTCCAGTATACTATAAGAATGACAGATCTGGCAACAGCAGATTCCCTGGGCTGACACTATTTAATGAATGAACAAATATCTAAACCTCCCTGCATCTCAGTTTTAGTTTATAAAGTGGGTGCTGCATTCACTGTTACATGATAATGACTTAAAGATAAGGCATGATAATTATTAACTGTGTATATATTACCTATCAAAGAAAATAGAATAGTGCATAGGCACTGTTCTGTTCTGTTCTATCACTCAGTCGTGTCCGACTCTTTGCGACCCCATGGACTGTAGCCTACTAGGCTTCTCAGTCCATGGGATTCTCTAGGCAAGAATACCGGAGTGGGTTACCGTTTCCTTCTCCAGGGGATCTTCCTGCTCCTGGGATCGAACCCAGGTCTCCTGCATTGGAGGCAGACGCTTTAACCTCTGAGCCACTAGGGACTAAATCTGTATTATTCCTCATGTACACTTTGTAAAATAGAGTCAATCTATCAGAAAGACATAAGGCTTATAAATACATATGTACCTAACAACAATGCTTCAAAATTTATAAGGACTTCACTATTAGAACTGAAGAGAGAAAAAGACAATTCAACAATAATAGTTAGATTCCTCAATATTCCACTTTTAATAATGGATAGAACAACTAGCCATAAGATCAACTAAGAAACAGAAGACTTGAGCAACACTATATACCAACTAGCCCTAACAGTCATGTACAAAACTTTCAACCCAACAGTCATTTTGACATTTTATTTTCTCATTCCTGAACTTTCCATGCATATTTTTCAGAATTTGAACTTGGCGTTCTCTCTGTCTGGGATATTCTTACCTCAGCTCTCTCCCAGGCCCACGTCTCCTTGTCATTCCATTCTCAGCTCCACTGCTGTCTCAAGATAATTTTTCACAGACACTTTCCTTTCTTCTTAGTTCAGATTATTTTTGGAAATAAAATTTGTTTTTTCATCTCATTATCTTATATTCCCATTACTGAAGTATAAGCTCCAAAGGCAAGCATATATCTACTATGTTTACTGGTTTACCCTCGCTGCTTTAGAAAGTGTTGGTGTATATAATAATTGCATAATGTGCATTTCTGGATGAGAGAAGGAATGAAAGAGTAAAAGCAGGGGTGGAGCAAAATGGACTCTATTATTAATCAATACCAGGAATATTTGATAACTCATCTAATATTTTATCTTAATCTTTTTTAGAATAACAACATTCTGGAGATGCATGAAGATACCTTCTGCAATGTAAAAAATTTGACTTATATTCGTAAGGCACTAGAGGATATTCGACTGGATGGAAACCCTATCAATCTCAGCAAAACTCCTCAAGCCTATATGTGCCTACCTCGTTTGCCTATTGGGAGTCTTGTCTGATTTCAGACAATGGTTAGCATTACGATGCCTCCTATAACAAAATGATTCTTCCTGCTCTCTTCAAAAAGAAAACTCAGCATGATACTTTCAAAATATGTTCTGGAAGATGATATAAGTACATAAAATACAGCTAAAAGTTTTAATATATAATAGCAATGCAGTAGTCTAAGAAAACACCAGATGAATCAGAAATAAACCAAAAAGTGTACAGAAATAGAAGACTAAAAGAAAATATTTCATAGATATTCTTATAAATCACAGGTAATTTTCAAGTTTTAGGAATTAATATCCTATATAATTTTAAATTAATCATATAATAAAATTAAAAATGAACAGTGTAGATATATTGCCAAAATTTAATTAAATTTTCCTTTCTTTTTTTTTTACTAAAGCTTGTTTTTATTTTCAAATTCATTAAAGAAAATGAAGAAAAGAATAAAAATATTTGAAAATTATAAGGGCCTTGTGGGAAATATTCATTATAATCACAACATTCAAATAATCATAATAATACACATAGCTTCAGTATTTTAACAACAATACTTTATCATCTTAAAGCCCTGCCACCTCGTTTTAGACCTTTCCTAAATTATTAGTTAACTGGTAATATTTCTGTGCCTATGGAAAAAATAAAACATAGAAAATGGAAAATATAAACAATAATATGAAAATGACAGTAGGGAAGAAGTTAAGGAGTACCTTCTAGAGAGAAAGTTGAACTTTCTGAAATGTGTGATAATAATCCAAAAAACTGAAAGATAACAAGAGAGTATACACTGAAAGGTGAGTTTCTTTCCTGCAGCAAACCCTATGTTCCACTCCTTGGAAATAGTCAGTGGTTTCTTTCATTATTTTATCAAGTTTTCCATGAGAAGCAAAAACTTGCACACCAATAATTGCTCCTCTTTACAAAAATACATATGGATATATGATATATATATATATCACTGTTATGTATGTATCGGTACATGTAAACATGGATTTTTAAGCACAATAGATAATCACTATTTTTCTCGCTTCATTTAAAACTATTCCTTGATCACTCCTACCATATCTACCACATCAGCACACACAGCTCTACTGATTTTGAAAAGCATATCAGCCTACTACAAGGATGTATATTGTTACAACAGAAAACAATTCTTGAACACAAAAAATGTACTAGGCATCGATTAAGGTTTTCTGCATGTATTAATTCACAACATCCTAGGAGTTGAAGATAGTAATGACTGTTCCAGTCACAGATCAGAGAGAGAGCTTAAACAACTTGCCCTTGGTTAAGGGCTGACCCCAAAGGCCTATTCTACTTCACCTCACTGTCCTGTCTCACATACCATGAATGTGTCTTTTCCCTGTATTGTAAAATACAAGAAAATGGTGCATGGACTGGACAGGGAAGTTGTTATGGGCTGAATGTTTACCTCCAAAATTTGTATGTTGAAGTCCTAAATAACACCCTCCCCATTGTGATGGTGTTTGGAAATGGGGCCTTTGGAAGTTTAATTAGGGTTAGATGAGGTCATGAGGTAGGGGCCTCATGATGGGATTAGTGGCCTTATAAGAAGAGGAAGAAAAGGAGACTACTGTGTGTGTGTGTGTATACATATACTAAAGAAAAGCCATAAAGAACTCAAAGATGACACAAATAGATGGAGAAATATACCATGTTCATGGATCAGAAGAATCAGTATAGTGAAAATGAATATACTATCCAAAGCAATCTATAGATTCAATGCAATCCCTATCAAGCTACCAACCGTATTTTTCAGAGAACTAAAACAAGTAATTTCACAATTTGTATGGAAATACAAAAAACCTCGAATAGCCAAAGCAATCTTGAGAAAGAAGAATGGGACTGGAGGAATCAACCTGCCGGACTTCAGACTACTACAAAGCTACAGTCATCAAGACAGTATGGTACTGGCACAAAGACAGAAATATAGATCAATATAACAAAATAGAAAGCCCAGAGATAAATCCATGCACCTATGGACACCTTATCTTTGACAAAGGAGGCAAGAATATACAATAGAGAAAAGACAATCTCTTTAACAAGTAGTGGTGCTGGGAAAACTGGTCAACTATTTGTAAAAGAACAAAACTAGAACACTTTCTAACAGCATACACAAAAATAAACTCAAAATGGATTAAAGATCTAAATGTAAGACCAGAAACTATAAAACTTCTAGAGGGAAACATAGGCAAAACACTCTCTGACATAAATCACAGCAGGGTCCTCTATGACCCACTTCCCAGAGTAATGGAAATAAAAGCAAAAATAAACAAATGGGACCTAATTAAACTTAAAAGCTTTTGCACAACGAAGGAAACTATAAGCAAGGTGAAAAGACAGCCTTCAGAATGGGAGAAAATAATAACAAATTAAGCAACTGACAAAGAATTAATCTCAAAAATATACAAGCAGCTTCTGCAGCTCAATTCCAGAAAAATAAATGACCCAATCAAAAAATGGGCTGAGAACTAAACAGACATTTCTCCAAAGAAGACTTACAGATGGCTAACAAACACATGAAAAGATGCTTAACTTCACTCATTATCAGAGAAATGCAAATCAAAACCACAATGAGGTACCATCTCATGTCAGTCAGAATGGCTGCTATCCAAAAGTCTACAAGCAATAAATGCTGGAGAGGGTGTGGATAAAAAGGAAGCCTCTTACACTGCTGGTGGGAATGCAAACTAGTACAGCCACTATGGAGAACAGTGTGGAGATTCCTTAAAAAACTGGAAATAGAACTGCCATATGACCCAGCACTCCCACTGCTGGGCATACACACCGAGGAAACCAAAATTGAAAGAGACACTGCAATGTCCATCGCAGCACTGTTTACAATAGCCAGAACATGGAAGCAACCTAGATGTCCATTGGCAGACGAATGGATAAGAAAGCTTTGGTACATATACACATGGACTATTACTCATTCATTAAAAAGAATGAATTTGAATCAGTTCTAATGAGGTGGATGAAACTGGAGTCTATTACACAGAGTGAAGTAAGTCAGAAAGAAAAATACCAATACAGTATGCTAGCACATGTATATGGAATTTAGAAAGATGATAACGATGACCCTATATGCGAGACAGCGATAGAGACACAGATGTAAAGAACAGTTTTTTGGACTCTGTGGGATAGGGTGAGGGTGGGATGATTTGAGAGGGTAGTGTTGAAACGTGTATATTATCATATGTGAAGTGGATCACAGGTCCAGGTTCGATGCATGAGACAGGGTGCTCATGGCTGGTGCACTGGGATGACCCAGGGGGTGGGATGGGGAGGGAGGTGGGGGGAGGGGAGTTCTGGATGGGGAACACATGTGTGCCCATGGCTGATTCATGTCGATGTTTGGCAAAAACCATAACAATATTGTAATTAGCCTCCAATTAAAATAAACAAATTAATATTTTTAAAAAAGAAAGAAAAGCCATGTGATGACATAATGAGAAGTCATCCATCTGTAATCCAGGAAGTAAGCTCTCAATAGAAATAAAATCAGCTGAGACCTTGATCTTGAATATCCTATCCTCCAAAACTAGGAGAAATAAAATTGTTTTATTTAAGCCACTCAGTCTATGGTATGGTATTATGGTAGCCCAAACAGACTAACACAGGTGTCAAGCTCAGTGTTATTTTTTTGCATGCCACAGTGACTTCCAAATGGCCAAAGGCCTTTGAGTCACATTTGAGTAAACACTTCTAGGGTCTAGAGTAGGCTTCCAGATACCCAACCTCCAGAAGTTCAGCAGAAAGATGGACTGAGATGCTTTGGACCAGGAGGGTAAAGAAAGACTCCCAGCAGGCAGGGCTGACTTACTAATTTTCAGAACTTTGCATATGCTTTTCAATAAAAAGAAAACACATGATTATAATAATAATAGTAAACAGGCAATAAAGAATCCAGCCTGGAACATATTAATGTTTATAGCAACATGATATAAACTATAACTTTCATTTTTTAATGGAGGAAAGGGTCCATAAATTCATAATACCCTGCCCACACAAGCTACTGATGATCTCAGATCTCTCCAAAAATGACGTAGAAAACCCCTCTGTTCTCACAGTCTTCTCAACACACCATGACTACAAAATCATGAGAGTGGGGTGTAGGAAGTTGTAGTTAAAGGAAAGAAAGAGGGAGGAGGGATAAAGAGAGAGAGAGAGAAAGAAAGAATGGAGAGAGAAGAAAGAAAAAGGAAGAAAGAAAGAAAGAAAAGAAAATACTGGGATAAAAAGGGTATCATTATGCAAAATCTATGGGGTCAGTTGACATTCTCATGGGCATTATGACTGCCTACTCACAAGGCTGCTTTGCAGATGTAATTCATCATCAACTCTATAAGGACAAAGTAAGGACTATAACCCTGAAAATATGCAATTTTCGCACCACCTGATGCGTAGAGCTGACTCATTGGGAAAGACCCTGATGCTGGGAAAGATTGAGGGCAGGAGGAGAAGGGGATGACAAAGGATGAGATGGTTGGATGGCATCACCGACTCGATGGACATGGGCTTGGGTGGACTCCGGGAGTTGGTGATGGACAGGGAAGCCTGGCATGCTGCGGTTCACGGGGTCGCAAAGAGTCGGACACAACTGAGTGACTGAACTGAACTGAACTGAACTGATGATAGCATTCCTTTAAAATGTATCCTATTTAAATGACCACTTTAAACACCTCACATTCTTAATTGAAAGCTCTGATTCTAAAATTGATCACTGATTAAACACAATCTTTTTTTATAGCAACAGTTTTTCTTTATGAATATGCTATACACAATTCTTTTTCTCTAAATATTACACGTTATTTTCCAAGGGGGAGGACATTGCATTTTATTGCCCCATCTTATAGTGTACTTTAAAACTATTTATAAGCAAACATCTCCATATTGAAATTCCTAAGTAATTCACATATTTCTCAGATAATTGGACTACAATATATTTTGCAAATCCCCTGAAAACCTTGAGTTGTTACAGGGTTAGTAATATTTTCAAAAGGCAATTGCAAATAATACCTACACAGACTACTATTATGAGTGTAAAATTCACATCCTTACTTCTCTTTAAATCTGTAGCAACACTGTCTTTGTAGTTATTTTATTACAAACTTTCCCTTCATAATTTACTTAAATGAGAATCATAAATGGAAAATATCACAGTGGTATTCCCTGATGCACAAGGTGCCTTATTAACTTGCAAACACTACAACTTTCCAAATTGTGGAGAGAAAGCAATGAGTAATTTTGAATCCCTTTTTCCTCACTTTCAAAAAGTCAGAAAAGCTTAATATTTTGCATTTAGTCTCTGTAACCACTAGATGGCGACAACATTTTAAACTGCATGAATATCTTCAGGGTGGAAAAAAAGCAAGTTTTTGAGAGTGCATAAAAGGAGTTATGTTTACATAATTTTTTGTATATCATAGCAACACATTGATTACAAAGATAAATCTGAAATATGCTTTGTATTTCATTTCTCTGGCCAAATGTATCAGGTATATCCTACTTTTCTCTGAAAAATTTTATTTATCAGTTTAATTAGTGGAGCTGAGCTTTCCAAAATCTAGTAAAAAAAAAAAAAATGCTAAAATCTAATAAATATACCCAACTCTACCACTCCAGGGAAATAAAGGATAGTTAATATTGGCAACCTGGAGTAACATGATATATGTGATAAAATATTTTTTATAAAGTGTCTAATTTCAGTTTCTTTGGTATAAGGACTTTTACTGACTTAATCTTGAGTTACTACTGCCATCAAGTGTTAGAATTCATTCTTTTCAATTTACCCAAACGCACAACCAAGACTGCAGTGCTTTTAACTTAACAACATAACGTTCTGAATAACATAAAACATAGCAAAACCAATGCTGTTACATGTCACTCATCAGAATTTCAAAATGCAGCAATGTCATTAAAATCTCCCAAGCTGTAACTAGTTACTATAAAGGACATATTTGACTGCCTTTACTTGAAACATGTGCAAGCAGACTAAGGAGATCCCCAATGATTTCCTGCCTGTTGGTGTCCGTGCCCTTGTGTCAACCTCTCTTCTTGAGTGCTGGTGGGACCTGGGCCTTGCTTCTAGCCAAGAGGAAATGACAAAGGTCAGGGATGTCACAAAAGTCAAGCCCCATGATTATGATACACACATATATGTGTCTCTGTGTGTTCACCATGCTAGGAAGCACAGAAGAGAGGCTCTTGGGTAGCATGAGGGAGTGAGCAGCCACGTTGAGGAAGTCCATGATCAGCATCTGCAGGCGGCCTTTAGAACCACTGTTGTCCTCCAAACCCGAAGACTTCCTCCAGTCAACATGCAAGCTAAAGTTTAGGGCCCTCAGTTAAACAGCCACAAGGAAATAAATTCTGCCAATAACATGAATGATCTTGGGAGCAGATTTTCCCCAAATTGAGCTCCAGGATGAGAGCACAAACACCCAAATGCTTATACAATAGCCCGAGGGAGATCCTGAGCAGAAAACACAGCTAAATTGTTCCTGGATCCCAACACTTAGAAATGCTGAGAAAACAAATGTATGTACACATTGTTTTAAGTATGGATGACTAAGTTTGTGAGAATTTTTAATGTAGCAATCTAGATGGATACAATTTTAATGTTGAATCAAAGTATTTCCTTTTGCAGTATTTGAGGAATACGTGTCAATTTTAAAAGTCTTTAACATTTCTTAATTGCATTTCTGATGGTGGTGCTTAACAATCTCTGGTGCTAATTCTCTGGGGTAATTTACCAGTACATGAACAATCAGTATTATAATGTAAATCTACTGAAAAAATAAAAATCATGAATGTAATTTGCTGCTTTTCTTAAAAAAAGGAAGACAATTCTGCATTAATGTTTTTAAGTAGGGAGGATAGATTTAAAAGATATATATCTCACCATGAAAAAAGTGTATAAAGTCAGTATTACTTATATAAAGTTCACATCAACTGAACAAAAAAATGCCCTTAATTATCCTTGAGGTAATCTTTTTTTAAAGAAAGAAATGGATGGGAATTCCACTGATCAACATGCTCAATTTCTAAAGATCTCAATTAAAACTCAACATCATATACCATATGTTCTTAGAAAAAAAAAATCTAGAATAGCACAGTGCCAAGTTCAGCAGATCAGGGGGTGAGTCACCACCCAGTGTGTGAGTCCAAAAATGGACACTAGAGGCTTAAAATGTCAGCATTATGCCCTTGGACTCAAGCAGACTTGTCTCCTCAGCAAACCACAGAGCAAATGAACTTGAATGATGTCTGTGGAGTCTGTAAGTACCACGTCAAAGGGTGGAGTGCTGATCCAAGAACCCCTGTACTATTCTCAATTTTCAACCAGGGAAGTATAAATGACCTTTGCAAGCATCAGGTCTTCCCCACATTTTGCTTCTCTGTCATTTAATGGAAGCTTGTATGGACTCAGTTCCCAGTGGGCAGTGTTCTATTTTGCACAATTCCACTGGGCACAGGAAGGTAATAAAGTAATATACTCAGTTTTCTGTAGGGTCAAAGCCAGTGGCACTTTCCTGCTGTTTCTCAAAAGTGGGATAAGAAAAAGGACACAAGGATGGGGACATCTAGTCTATTTTTGCTTCAGGCATAAGGTTAGTTATCTTTACATGTCCTGTATCAATTTCTTGACAAGTCCTAAAACATTTAAGTATGATAATGATGCTAGTTCCCAGTTACTAAGTGCTCACAGAGTACCTGTGCTAAGTGCTTTAACCGATACTTAATCCTTAACAGAACTCTATGCAACAGGTACTGTAACTACACTCATGGTATGGGTAAGGAACTGGAGGCTTCCAGAAGGTAATAATTGCAGAGCTGAAATTGAAGCACCTCTATTTTTTTATTTTTGTTTAGTTGCTAAGTCATATCCGACTCTTTGCAATCCCATGGCCTGTAGCCCGCCAGGCTCCTCTGTCCATGTGATTTCCCAGGCAAGAATACTGGAGTGGGTTGCCATTTTCTTCTCCAGGGGCTCTTCCCAACACAGGAATCCAGCCCCAGTCTTCTGCATTGGCAGGCAGATTCTTTACCACTGAGCCCCCAGGGAAGTCACTATTTTTTTTTTTAATTAGCCCTTATTTTTTAGAGCAATTTTAGATTCACAGCAAAATGAGAAGAAGGTACAGAGATTCCTCATATACTCTCTCTCCCATTATAAACATCCTCCGCCAGAGTGGTTCATTTATTAACAATGAACCTACAGTGGCACATCATTATCAACAAAAGTCCATAGTTTATATTAGGGGTCATTAGGGCTCCTCTTTACATTACACCTTCTACAGATTTGGATAAACCTAGTCCAACCAGTCCATTCTAAAGGAAGTCAGTCCTGGGTGTTCATTGGAAGGACTGATGCTAAAGCTGAAACTCCAATACTTTGGCCACTTCATGCAACGAGTTGACTCACTGGAAAAGACTCTGATGCTGGGAGGGATTGGGGGCAGGAGGAGAAGGGGACAACAGAGGATGAGATGGCTGGATGGCATCACCGACTCTATGGACATGAGTTTGAGTGAACTCCGGGAGTTGGTGATAGACAGGGAGGCCTGGTCTGCTGTGATTCATGGGGTCGCTAAGAGTTGGACACGACTGAGCGACTGAACTGAGACTTCCCAGATGGAGAAGGCACTGGCGACCCGCTCCAGCACTCTTGTCTGGAAAATCCCATGGACGGAGGAGCCTGGTAGGCTGCAGTCCATGGGGGTCGCTAGCAACTTCACTTTCACGCATTGGGGAAGGAAGTGGCAGCCCACTCCAGTATTCTTGTCTGGAGAATCCCAGGGACGGAGGAGCTTGGTGGCTGCCATCTATGGGGTCACACAGAGTCAGACATGACTGATGCAACTTAGCAGCAGCAGCAGTAGCAGATTTCCCAGATGGTCCTAGTGGTAAAGAGTCCACCTGCCAACACAGAGGACGCAGGAGACACAGGTTCTATCCCTTGGTTGGGAAGATACTCTGGAGGAGAGCATAGCAACCTACTCCAGTATTCTTGCCAGGAGAACTCCATGGACAGAGGAGACTGGCAGGCTATGGTCCGTAGGGTGGCAAAGAGTCTGCCAGGACTGAACGGAATCATTCAGGGTAGGCTCTTGTCTATTTAAACCGAAGCCCATATTCTTGACTGTAATATTACAGAGGCTCCCAAGGTACCATGTTGCCTGGTTAACAAAAGGACAAAAGGAAAAAAATTGGCACAGTAGCATTCTTACAAACAAACACATGGTATGCATCCTGGTAATGTTTAATCAAAGCACATTTACATGATATACTACAATTAGTACAGGGCTTGACCATACAGATTCCCTGTTCTCTTCCTCACAGTCCTGTTTAAGGTGTTTGGGCACTTCAGTAACCTCACTAAGAATTTGGGCTCTGAGGTCAAACACGTTTAAACACTTGCCCTTAAATTCACTGACCTCACAAGCTCGGGTAAATTAACGTCTTCGCGTCCTAACCTACGAAACGTACTAACAATGCCTACCTCACAGAGTAGGTGTGAGGCTTGTGTGCCATGAGCCCAGCTGCACAGTAAGCACACGCAATAAACGTTTGCCATCTTGTTTTATACATGATGAAACAGAGCTCCAGGAGTTAGAGCAGTGGCCACAAAGTAAGGCATGGCGCCCTGTTTCCGACTCCACGGGCTTTCTCTTTACCCCTTCCATCACCCCAAACGCGTAGGATATTATTTTTCAACAGACAAGTTTCTCCCAACCCCCGCCTCTGGGTTCGGCTGAAGGTCCATCTTCTCTAACCCAGCACCTCAAGGTGGTCCGAGGGCGCAAAGAAACTGCCTCAGGCAGTTCCTAACGTGGGCTGCACAAACCCAGCCTCCACCCTCCCTCCCGCAAAAGCTACGTCACAAGCCCCCTGCGAATGTTCACTGGGCACCTGGTTCCGGCTGGAACCCCACCTCCACGCCCGAGGAGAACGACCTCAACCCCAATTGGCTGTCTCCAGGGGCAACCAAGGATGCGGTGGGCACGCGGGGCCCCTGGCCGGTATTTAAAGGCCGCCGCGGCCCACGCCCCGCCAGTCCAGCCAGGACGGCGACGGTGAAGCACCCGGGCTGAGAGGGAGCAGCAAGGTAACGGCGCGACCCCTGCCTCCCCCGGCCCCAGCCCGCGCCTCCACTGAGGCGGGTGAGTGGGACCCGGGAGCGGGCCTCCACGCGTGTTGCCCACCAACACCTTCCTCACTCACCATCCTGACCCAGCCCCAGTCCCACCCAACCCGCCTGGGCGAGACCACTCGGGTGCGAAGGATCAGAGATTACGCAGAGAGCGGCTGAGCGAGCAGAGAGGCGGGGATCCTTCTGGAGACAAAGGTGTGATCCCAGCGGCGGGCACGTGGTGCTGGGCAGAGAGAGAAACGAGGCCCATGAGACCGTCAGATCTGTTCAAACTCGACGACAGCTTCTAGGGCGCTACCGTGTCGACCTCTTGGAGCACCCTGAATCATGACCCAGACCCTCGACACAAAAGAGGATCCTCGTAACCTGGGCGGCGGCTGGGCATCCTCTGCCCCGTTACGCACCCGGTCGTCCGGCCCCCGAAGGCGCAGGGGCGCTCCCATTTACAGGAGGCGGCCTCGCTACGGCCCCAAGGCCGAATACGAGCCCCCGAGGAGCCAGCCGAAGCAGCAATACGGTCCAGGCCCTTGGTTCCAACCACCCCGGCGTCCCTACTGGGCCGTGTATTCTAACTGGGGGCGCTGGGGAAGGCCCTGGCGCCCACCTCCGGCGGGGTTCCGGAAGCCCCCGGGCCGGCTGCAAGTGATCCGGGTGTACGGCCTGCATCCGCTCTGCCTTTGCTGCTGCTCCTGCTGCCACGGGCCCTGGAACCCCGGCTGGGGGAGGCCCCCGGGCAGGAAGAAGCGCTGGGGTCGCCGGGGCCGCGGCCTGCGCCGTCACTCTCGCCGCTCGGCCCAGAGGAGCCCTCCGATGGATCTGAGCACGCTGCTGCGGCCCGTCAACCTGTACGGGTGGCGCGCCCCTGGCATGCGGGCGCCGCGCAACACCACGCAGTTCATCATGAACCAGGTCTACGAGGACATGCGGCAGCAGGAGAAGCTAGAGCGCCAGCAGGAGGCGCTGCGGGCGCAGCAGGCCCAGGCGCCGGGCACAGCCGCCCCGGAGGGCGCCTTTGGAAACGCCGCGCCCGCCGGCGCTGGCCAGGGAGACGGGGCGCTGCAAGATGCTCCGTACAGCTTCGTGCGGAATCCCTCTCTCGTCTTCAGCCCCGACCCAGACGAGGAAGAGCAGTCGGCCACCTCCCAGCTGATGGAGGAAGAGGAAGGGGGCAGAGAAGAGGAGGAG
Organism: Moschus berezovskii; assembly: GCF_049115385.1. Lineage (NCBI taxonomy): Eukaryota > Metazoa > Chordata > Mammalia > Artiodactyla > Moschidae > Moschus > Moschus berezovskii. Next base: position 24,867,199 of record NC_142465.1, on the reverse strand, counting down.
TGGTGTGACGCGGAGGAGGGTGATGGCAAGGAGTTGGAGAGCCAGGAGGAGGACGAAGAGGCTGATCATATGGAGGAGCACGAAGAGGCTGATCATGTGGAGGAGCGGGAGGAGGAAGATGAGGAGGACGAAGCGGAGGAGACAGCAGAGGAAGCAGAGGGGCTGGCGGAGGGTGAGCAGATGGAGGAAGAGAATCATTTGCCTCTGGAAATGCCTTTATCATTCCTGGTGGGGGCTGAAGAAGAGAGAGAGAGCTTTATGAACTGTACGTATTTAAGCCCCAAAGAGAATTCCCGAAGTGCCACAGGAAGCTCTCTTCACAGTACAGGACATTAACTGTTAAGACATCAGGAAAGGGATTCAGGAATGCGATGGAACTGATCGGAGGCTAAAATGAATCAGCCACTTGTCAAAAACTAATGAAAAAGTGAGTTCCATTAATAAACCTATCAATGTAAACCCCATCTTTGGCCATTATAAAACGTTTAAAAATTGGTGTGTTTGTGTATGACTATGGGTGGGGGAGGTAGAGCTTTCAAATATAATTTAACTGGAAATGATTAAAGGCCAACTATTTTATTACTACAGTTTGAATATTTTCATTTGGTGTTTTCTCCTCTAGATGCTCTAGTTTTTTTTGTTTTTTTAATCCGGCAATGCTGAAAATGTTTCCTTTTATAACAATTTCATACATCATTTTTACTTAATGAGCTTGGAATGAACAGTTATTTTGACTGTTAGAGGCCTAAGAAGCATGTGCCATGTTTATTAAATGTTCGTCAGTACTTTTAACATGATAGCTGAAACCATTTAAAAATGCCTATTTTAATATTTTTTTTCTTATAGATTTTCCACCTTCAGAGTTCATTTTTGAGGGATGTATTTTGGTAACCCCATTTGCAGTCTCTTATGGCATCGCTCATTTATATTCCTTGTTCCACAGTGCTATGGATCTTCCTCAGAAGAACATGAAGTTGCTTCTGTGGAACTGGGTATCTGCCATGGCCTCATCAATCCATAAATCCATTCATGGAGAGGATTCCCCATGGTCAGAAGTCAACTTGCACACCTAGTTAAAATCTAAGGTAACTGCAAACAATGGAACATAGATTTTGAAGCCTTGTTCCTGGATATATTCCTTGTCATAAGTTCACAGGAATAATAAAAATAGACTTTGCAGAATGAATTTTTTAAAGATGATTGGCCTTTTGGGGATGGAATATCTTTTTTTTTAAATTTTATTTCTCAATTGTCTTCCTTAAAAGGAGAGTAAAACAAATATGTTTAAGTGCAAGCTTGTGTGAACTAGTTTGTCTAAATTACCTATGGAAAATTCAACATTCCAAATAACAGCTTTTATTCAGACATTTTGAGGAAGTAATACAGTTTTTGGATCCTTGATTCTCATAACTTAGTAAAAGTTCCAGTTATAGCATATTTCCAAAATTCCCCTAGATGAAGGATGTGAGCCCAGCTTCTCAAAAATTACATCTTTTGACAAACTATACTACTAATTATAGTCTGAACCACCACTCAGTATTTAATGAAGAGAAGACTGTAGGGTGATTTCTTACCTGGATGCTGATTTTATTGCAGCTTTTGGGGGTGATAAGCTTAAGCTGTTAAGAGAGATAATAAAGTGTTGAATGAAACTACTGTGCTTCTCAGTTCTTATTTTTGAATATCGGACATCTTATTCAGTGGTCAACAGGATGAACGTAAGAAGAAAAACTAACACAAAGATATAGGATTATTTTTTAATGACACTAAACAGTCCAAACTTCAGCAGTGACTAACCAAACATTTATTATGCTCTTAAGAAATCATTATTTTCTGCAAGATGCAATTTTTTGGTGACCTATAAAATTGACCACCCATATGCATTTCTAACGCACAGGAGGAAACCAAGAATCCTGCTGCTGATACTGATCAATACATCCTTACAAGTCACAGTCCAAAAATACTTTCTCCAAGATACTCAAGTAATCGCTAAGTTCTCATTAAAGAAACACTTTCATTTAGGACCGAATTTCTTCACAGTCATATCTGGACAGTTCTCAAATTATTCTTACAAAAGATTCCACTTTTACGTGACAATATTCAGCACGTGTTAATTGCCTCCACATACACAAGACTTTATCCACTAGTGTCTGGAAGGGATGCAAATATGAGCAGTGCCTCAGGAGTTCAGTTTGGGAACCATTATTTACCAAATAATTACGGAACTACCAGGAGCCAGGGACCCCAAACAGTGGTTAGGATATGATGGTGAATAACCAAAATCCCCTCCTGTAGTTTAGTCCAAAGGACAGACACTAAATAAAGTTAGACAAATCAGCCACTGCCAGAATTCTAACAAGTGCAACACTATGAAAGTATCTATCACAAGGGAGCCCAAGAGAGAAGCTGGGAATGTTCACTGTGGGGAGAGGGTGACTTGAAGCTAAAGGTGGAGAGCTGGGAGGAGCTTGGTGCCTTGGAGGAACGGAGTACAGAGGCACCAGAGTGTCCTGAAGGAGCGGCCATGAGAAGTGAGAGAGAAACCATATTATCCACTCATTTCTGCACTATCCATATCTTCTGAATAGTCCAGCAAAAAATAGATAATAATAATGAAAGGAGAACCTGTCATTGGTGAGTCTCTACATGAGCTTTTTTTTTTTAGCCAGATACTGTGATGGTCCCTTTACTAACCTTGAAGGCTGATATGAAATGATTAAATCGTGTCACAGGGTGGGAGGTTTGCACATGCCAGTACACCTATGACACTTTTCAGAGACCTACCCAACCACTCTCATGTCATGAAGGGGTCCTAGGCATTGCTGCTGTGCGTGACTGGATCACCTTGGAGACTCCACACCACTTGCTGATTCAAGAGCATCAGTGTTACATATGGCCCAGAATAAACCCCGTCTTTAGTTTTAGAGGTAAGTATGCTTGATGAAAATTCACAATTAAAAAAATAATTCTTAAAATCATTTCAAACTTGAGAGAGGACACAGTGCTAAAGAGTTGCCACTTAGCTGCGTCTTTCAAGATCAACTGTGAGAAAAATAAGTATTCAGAAGGCCTAGGCTTGATAAAAATTTTTGCTGTCTATTCTCAGGTGATTTTGCACAAGAGATTCTGATATTTTCCTTTCCAGTGACTGACAGCATTTCTTAATTTATCTTCATTACTTTGTCTCCATAGTAACTTAATGGAATTTTTTCCTGTGAAAATATTAGTCCTCTAAGGATGGTAAATACACTTGGCATTTGGAGATAAACTCTGAATTCTCTGAGAATGGTTTCATAACATTTTGTAACATCTGCATATGAAGACAAGAGTTATTCCAACATCTTTAGTTTCATTAAAATAAACACGAGAGGTGAAATAACTCAGCTATATCAAACTCACAGAGTCTGGGAAGAAAATGATACGAGTATCACCCTATAGGCGTTCTTGGGTCAAGAATAGGATGAGAAAACACAGCTTCTTCAGTTTAATATTTTATTTTAGCAGAATAATAAAATGATACATACAGCTAAATTACATTTATACAGGTTCAAATTAACATAATCATAATTGATAATTACTGTTAATATAAATTGGGCTTCCCTGATGGCTAATATTAATGCTTCTGAATCAATTTGGCCTTGATTATTTGTATATTTAAAGCAAAATCAGCATACGGCTGTGTCTTAACTGTGTTAGTACTAGCAATATTCTGCATCTATTTAACTTTTAGCCAGTTAATGGAACATAACCTGACCTCAAGGTCAGCTGCTGAAACAGAAGACTTAGGGCAACTGTGTTGTCACTGCTGCTTAAGAGACTGGTGATTGGTAGTCTTAGGTCTCTGTTTCCTAAGAAATAGTTATCATACCTTATTACTGCTCACCCCTATTTGTCATTGCAGTCATGGGACCCCATGGACCGCAGCACACCAGGCTTCCCTGTTCATCACCATATCCCCGAATTTGCTCAAACTCATGTCCATTGAGTCAATAATGCCACCCAACCATCGCCTTCTCTGTCGCCCCCTTCTCCTCTTGCCCTTCATCTTTCCCAGAATCAGGGTCTTTTCCAATGAGTCACCTCTTTGCATCAGGTGGTCAAAGTTTTGGAGCTTCAGCATCAGTCCTTCCAATGAATATTCAGGGTTAATTTCCTTTAGGATTGACTGCTTTGATCTCCTTACTCTCAAGAATCTTCTCCAACACCACAGTTCAAAAGCATCAGTTCTTCAGCTCTTAGCCTTCTTTATGGTCCAGCTCTCACATCCATACATGACTACCGGAAAAACCATAGCTTTGACTACATGGAGCTTTTTCAGCAAAGTGATATCTCTGCTTTTCAATATGCTGTCTAGGTTTGTCATAGCTTTTTTTCCAAAGAGCGAGTGTCTTCTAATTTCATGGCTGCAATCACTGTCCACGGTGAGTTTGGAGCCCAAGAAAATAAAGTCGGTCACTGTTTACATTATTTCCCCATTTATTTGCCATGAACTGATGGGACTGGATGCCATGATCTTCGTTTTTTGAATGTTGAGCTTCAAGCCAGCTTTTTCATTCTCCTCTTTCATGGTGGTATCATCTGGATATCTGCAGTTATTGATATTTCTCCCTGCAATCTTGATACCAACTTGTAATTCATCCAGCCCAGCATTTTGCATGATGTACTCTGCATATAAGTTAAATAAGCAGGGTGACAATATACAGCCTTGACATATTCCTTCCCCAATTTTGAATGCACCTATTGTGAAGACCAAATAACTTAATATTTAAGAAGAATTTCATTATAGACTATAAATCAGTGTTAATTACTGTACACAAATCATCTCAATTTCTGAACATTGGGTCTAAATTAACAAGGCTCAAGAGATCTCATTGTCGTTTTGTTGGACTGAGATATCTAGATAGTTGATACCAATTGAGCTAAACATGAACCAGCTGGTCCTAGAAATTCAATTTTGGCTTCCAGTTATAAAGAATGTGCAAATGCAGTGGTCTGGCACTTTGGTATTGAAACTGTGGTCCGTGGACCAGCATTATGGGAACCACCTAATAGTTTTTTAGAAATGTTGCCCAGTCTCCACCCATACCTACTTTGTAGAATCTGCTTTGTAGAAAGGTATCTAAGCACACATATGAGAGACCTAGAAGATCTGTGGTTTAGAGGTTTGTGCATTGCAGAGCCCTCTTGGGAATTTAATAATTAAGACTGTGGTTTGTGGGTTCAATACTTCTATTTTGTTCTACTTGTATGACCTAAGGCATGTTCCTGAAATTCTGGCATCTCATTTTCCTCATCTATAGTATCTACCTACTGGGATTAAAAGAGATTATGATGATTAAATGGGTCAATGCTTACCACACTCTCAGAACAGTGATACTCAATATCTTCCAGTTATAATAAGTATTTAATAAATGCACAGATGAGACCACTGACATATTATGTGGTGTCTAAAAATCATTTGTTAATAATTAGGGCAAGTATAAATGTAATGTCTAATAGGACAATTAGAAAAAATGATTCATTACATGTCTTGTTTTCTCTTGGATAACTGCAGTCAGATATGTTACTCTGAGCTGCATATTTCATTGTAAGAACCAATTGAAATCTCTGGAGCTGGACTCATTCCCCAAGTACACTTTCTGCCCTCTTTCTCTTCCCCTTACTGGGTCATGATACTTCCTTTCTCTTTACGGCCGACATTAATATTCTAATAGGTAGTGTTAAGAATTACCCACTCGAGTCAGATCATTCCTTTCCATACAGGCAATGCATCTTTTCAAAATCAAAATGCATGTATTGTAATGTCTAAAGAGGAAGGTTCTATCTTATGCTATACCTGAAGACAATGAAAATTTCAACAAATATGAAATACCTTCTATAAGCCACTTACATAGAACACTTAAGGTAGTCCGAAGAGAGATCTAAGAATTCAAAAATCATTTAAGCATATGCAAGATTTTAACACACATTATCACATATAACCACACTATGAACTAATACTTTATTTTCCTTTTACAGATGAAGGAACTTCAGTTCAAAGAAGTAAATTATTTCAGGACTTTAAGTCTTCTATTCTGAGTTCAAAGTTGTGGATCCAGTATGTTATTGGAACACATCTTCCTGCTGTTTTATTTAATAAGTTTTCTAGGAATAAAAATTCCTTTAATAAACTTAATCTGAGTTCCAAAGAGGGTAGGAAAAAATGCAGTGTCTTCAATGTGGGTTTGGTAACAATGGATACTAAGGAAGCTATAATAAGCTATTATAATTCTTCAGTTCAGTTCAGTTCAGTCGCTCAGTCGTGTCCAACTCTTTGCGACCCCGTGAACCACAGCACGCCAGGCCTCCCTGTCCATCACCAACTCCTGGAGTTCACTCAAACTCATGTCCATCGAGTTGGTGATGCCATCCAGCCATCTCATTCTCTGTCGTCCCTGTCTCCTCCCGCCCCCAGTCTCTCCCAGCATCAGAGTCTTTCCAGTGAGTCAACTCGTCACATGAGGTGGCCAAAGTATTGGAGTTTCAGCTTTAGCATCAGTCCTTCCAATGAACACCCAGGATTGATCTCCTTTAGGATGGACTGGTTGAATCTCCTTGCAGTCCAAGGGACTCTCAAGAGTCTTCTCCAGCACCACAGTTCAAAAGCATCAATTCTTCGACGATCAGCTTTCTTCACAGTCTGACTCTCACATCCATACACGACCACGGGAAAAACCATAGTCTTGACTAGATGGACCTTAGTAGTAGTTTAATAGCTTATATAATTCATGTGATGACAATCTAACAAGTCGTTGGTTAATACTGTGTATGTATACCAATATAATATATAATATGCTGCTGCTGCTGCTAAGTCACCTCAGTCGTGTCTGACTCTGTGCGACCCCATAGATGGTAGCCCACCAGGCTCTCCTGTCCCAATATAATTACCAATATAATATTGTGTACGTATATTAATATAATATACCAATATTACAGTAAACCAATATCACCCAATTCTATGCTCCAACCACTAATACCAAAGAAGCTGAAGTTGAACAGTTCTATGAAGACCTACAAGACCTTCCAGAATTAACACCCAAAAAAGATGTCTTTTTCATCATAAGGGACGGGAATGCAAAAGTAGGAAGTCAAGAGATACCTAGAGTAACAGGAAAGTTTGGCCTTGGAGTACGAAATGAAGCAGGGCAAAGACTAAGGACTTATGCTGAGAAAACACACTGGTCACAGCAAACACCCTCTTCCAACAACACAAGAGACGACTCTACACATGGACATCACCAGATGGTCAACCCCGAAATCAGATTGATTATATTCTTTGCAACCGAAGGTGGAGAAGCTCTATACAGTCAGCAAAAACCACACTGGGAGCTGATTGTGGCTCAGATCATGAACTCCTTATTGCCAAATTCAGACTTAAATTGAAGAAAGTAAGGAAAACTGTGAGACTATTCAGGTATGACCTAAATTAAATCCCTTACAATTATACAGTGGAAGTGATAAATAGATTCAAGGGTTTAGATCTGATAGACAGAGTGCCTAAAGAATTATGGATGGAGGTTCATGACATTGTACAGGAGACAGGGAGCAAGACCATCCTCAAGAAAAAGAAATGCAAAAAGGCAAAATGGTTGTTTGAGGAGGCCTTACAAATAGCTAAGAAAAGAAGAGAAGCTGAAGGCAAAGGAGAAAAGGAAACATATACCCTGTGAATGCAGAGTTCCAAAGACTAGCCAGAAGAGATTAAAAAAAAAAAAAAGCCTTCCTCAGTGATCAGTGCAAAGAAATAGAGGAAAACAATAGAATGGGAAAGACTAGAGATCTTTTCAAGAAAGTTAGAGATACCAAGGGAATATTTCAAGCAAAGATGGGCACAATAAAGGACAGAAATTTTATGGACCTAACAGAAGCAGAAGATATTAAGAAGAAGTGGCAAGAATACACAGTTAAGAACTATACAAAAAAGATCTTCACAACCCAGATAAACAAGATGGTGTGATCACTCACCTAGAGCCAGACATCCTGGAATGTGAAGTCAAGTGGGCCTTAGGAAGCATCACTATGAACAAAACTAATGGAGGCGATGGAATTCCAGTTGAGCTATTTCAAATCCTAAAAGATGATGCGGTGAAAGTGTTGCACTCAATATGCCAGCAAATTTGGAAAACTCAGCAGTGGCCACAGGACTGGAAAAGGTCAGCTTTCATTCCAATCCCAAAGAAAGGTAATGCCAAAGAATGCTTAAACTACCCAATGATTGCACTCATCTCACATGCTAGCAAAGTAATGCTCAAAATTCTCCCAGCTGGTCTTCAACAATACATGAACCAGGAACTTCCAGATGTTCAAGCTGGATTTAGAAAAGGCAGAGGAATCAGAGATCAAATTGCCAACATCCATTGGATCATTGAAAAAGCAAGAGAGTTCCAGAAAAACATCTATTTCTGCTTTATTGACTATACCGAAGCCTTTTGTGTGGATCACAATAAACAGTGAAAAATTCTGAAAGAGATGGGAATACCAGACCACCTGACCTGCCTCTTGAGAAACCTGTATGCAGGTCAGGAAGCAACAGTTAGAACTGGACATGGAACAACAGACTGGTTCCAAATCTGGGAAGAAGATTTGCTGGGAAGAAGCATGTCAAGGCTGTATATTGTCACCCTGCTTATTTAACTTATATGCAGAGTACATCATGTGGAATGCCGGACTGGATGAAGCACACGCTGGAATCAAGATTGCTGGGAGAAATATCAATAACATCAGATACGCAGATGACACCCTTATCACAGAAAGTGAAGAGGAAATAAAAAGCCTCTTGATGAAAGTGAAAAAGGAGAGTGAAAAAGCTGGCTTAAAACTGAACATTCAAAAAACTAAGATCATGGCATCTGGACCCATCAGTTCATGGCAAATAGATGGGGAAACAATGGAAATAGTGACAAACTTTTTTTCTTGGGCTCCAAAATCATTGCAGATGGTGACTGCAACCATGAAATTAAAAGATGCTTGCTCCTTGGAAGAAAAGCCATGATTGACCTAGACAGCTTATTAAAAAACAGAGACATTACTTTGCTGACAAAGTTCCATCTAGTCAAAGGTATGGTTTTTTCACTAGTTATATATGGATGTGAGAGCTGGACCGTAAAGAAAGCTGAGCGCGGAAGAATTGATTCTTTTGAACTGTGGTGCTGGAGAAGACTCTTGAGAGTCCCTTAAACTGCAAGGAGATCAAACCAATCAATGCTAAATCAACCCTGAATATTCATTGGGAGGACTGATGCTGAAGCTGTTACTCCAATACTTTGGCCACCTGATGGGAAGAACTGACTCACTGTAAAGACTCTGATGCTGGGAAAGATTGAAGGCAGGAGGAGAAGGGGATGACAGAGGATGAGATGGTTGGATGGCATCACCAATTTGATGGACATGAGTTTGAGCAAGATCTGGGAGTTGGTGATGGACAGGGAAGCCTGGTGTGCTGCAGTCCATGGGGTCGCAAAGAGTTGGACACGACTGAGTGACTCTGATGCTGGGAAGGATTGGGGGCGGGAGGAGAAGGGGACGACAGAGAATGAGATGGCTGGATGGCATCACCGACTCGATGGACATGAGTTTGAGTGAACTCCGGGAGTTGGTGATGGACAGGGAGGCCTGGTGTGCTGTGATTCATGGGGTCGCAGAGAGTCGGACACGACTGAGTGACTGAACGGAACTGAACTGAGCTGAGTGACTGAACTGAACTGAAACTGATACCAATATAAACACTTCTGGCTGGAGGAACACCAGAGTGGAATAAATTAACCTAAGATATTCTTGTGATGCTGCTCTCTGAAACTAAAGTAAAATAAAAAATTTACTTAGGAAAATATTCACAAAAATTTGTTGGTAATTTTATAGATATATACGATATCTGGTTAATATTCATAATATTACCACTTTATTGAAGATTCTCTCTTGTGTAACACCTAGGGATAAACTATTAATAATAGCATCTTCTGATATTTTCATAAGGCATTTGAACTTTTTATGATGATTGGTATTTCTGTTACCATGAAATATTTGAGTATTCTCTCCTATGAATATATTTAGGCTTTTAGCATATTACTTTTAGTTCTAGTAATTTAAGACCTTTAACTGATGTTAATGTATCGACTCTCACAGAATCCCTGGTGGATTAGATAATCCATCTGACATTTATCATTAATAGCATTCCCAAGGACAAAATCAGAATGCTGCTATATATAACTGTATTTTTGTAATTTCCTTTTGATTGTAGCAGTCCCTTGAGCTGAGAGATTATAATATAAAATAACAAGATAAGGTCAAGTCTAAATGTCTGTACATTTCCCCTTGCTCCCAGAAGATTTTCCAAAGTCAATGTTGATTTTTATTTTTTCCATAAAAAAAGAAATACTGTTTTCCTTTTTCTTAAAAATAAGTTTTATGAATTCCACACTATTTCCTGCAGTTAGCTCATGACCTCAAAGTATATACATTAGCACAAATATTTAAATACAAAACAAAGTTAGAGAAAGTAACTTTTCTTTCTGTTACTTACTTTCTATTTTGTCTTCTTACGCAGACTGTGTGCTCAACAACTATTAATATTTAGGTGCCACCTAGTGGCAAAATAAAATATGTATACAAAAACGCTAATGGCTGTGGTATTCCTCTTGTGTTTACAGATGCATTTTGGGGGGGACACATAGTACATTGATACATACAAAAGGAGTACTATAAATGTGTTGGCATGAACAATCATATTAAAATATTTTATTGTTTATTTGAATATGTTGCCATATGCTGTGGTGTTTAATAATAGTATCTTTTTGAGACTAAGCCACAAATATAAAACTATCAAAGTTAGTAAAGAGGGAAAACTTAGACCCACAAGAGGCTTTGGATTTCCCTAAATGATTATTTTTATACTTATAATAATTTTCACTGCTAATAAGAGTTTAAAGACATTAGTATGAAAATATTTTGAATTCCCTTTGACATCCACTGCACTAATTAACATTCGCAATCTACACTCACGGTATAGGTTTTGCTTTTAATACTGACAACAGAGAAGAAAATTAACAAATTTGAAATTTATATGCTTAAGTTTTTAAATCCACAGTGCTAAAGTAAACAATGGCTAATACTTTAATCCTGGTAAATAAAAATAAGAATATATATTCATTGGCCTACTTTCAAATGCAAGACTTGTGATAGTTACCTCCGAGGACATGAGCATCATTTAATTTATTAATGATCACAGCCACTCATTACAGAGCAATTAGTTAAGGAAGGAGACAAACCTGTTTATTTGTTGATCGGGTGACCAGAGGATAATTTATACTTGTATTACAGCCCGATTTCCAGCTGTTTCCAACTGCTTAACCACTTCTATTGGAAGCATAAATCAGTGCTAAGGACTGGGTCTTCCTTAGCAGACAGTTTCCACATTTACCACTTTTTTAGCAACGCATTCATCAATTTTCCCAGAGTAGGTACCCCTGCTTTGTACATCCTTCACACTCACTCCATTAATAATTCCATTATCCTTTTAAAATTACAGTTGTCTGTGGCTCTCTTCTGGCTAGAAAATCCTATAGGGGAAGGAATTGATTCTCCATTTCTAGTACAGTCTTGCCTATAAGAAACCCTTCACAAACATTTTTAATATTATGAAAAATAAGTAGAACTAAATGTATGAAATGAATTATGATTATCAGGTGGTTCTAACAGGGAAGCATAGTGACTTATTCATGATGTGTGTACGAAAACCACTTTCAGGAGGAAAACATAAAGAATGAAGAGGGAGGGCGGAGCTGTTACAGTAACAGTTTCCCAGCTACATCTCTTGTGGCCTGAACTCTGTTACAGAGCAGACTGGTTCTCAGGACCGACAGATCTTCACAGGAACTGAACACACACTCCTTTAATGTAACAAGGAAGCTGCTGACTCAGACTTGCTGGGCCACAGAATCAGGAGGATGAACCAACCACCTTAATAATACCCACAGCAATGATTCTTAAGTGCACATTATAATAAACTTAAAATGTTTTCTACAATTTAAAGTACCCAATTTAGAAATTCAAAACAGCCTAACACTTATTTTATTCCATGTTTAAGCTAGCATATGCTAAGCTGTTACCCTGAACCAGGGCCTGGACTAAGCCCATGAGTGGATTTTTGAAAGTGTTAGTTGCACAATGGTGTCTGACTCTTCGGGACCCCTTGGATTGTAGCCCACCAGGCTCTTCTGTCCATGGAATTCTCCAGGTATTCCCTTCTCCAAGGGATCTTCCTGACCCAGGGATCGAACCCAGGTCTCCTGCACTGCAGGCAGATTCTTTATCATCTCAGCCACTAGGGAAATTTACCAATGAGAAAGTTGATGCTAACAGCTGTTCAGAAAACTACCCCAAGTCACACAGCTAATAGGTGACAGACATAGGAAGCCACTCAATCTGTTTCCTTATATCATTAACTCTGCTTTGTGAAATGGATGGGAGCATGGTGAAATTTTAAATTCGGTTCAGATTATTTTGGGATATAATTCTGAGTTAATATTCAAAGTCAAACTTTGGCAGTTATACTGCATATTATAATACTGTCCTGGAAAAAATGCTGAGTCTCAGTAATTTATGTCCAAAGCTTCTGTGATAAATTATTTATGAGACGAGAAATTTCAAAGAGAGAAAAGAATCACAGTGCAAAACTACTAGAATATTCACATCATTAGAGAGGTTTTCTGGCCCCTTTCCCCTTTCTTCTAAGGTCAAAGTATAAAGCTCACTCTGATTGCAGAATTCTTAATTCTCTGAATTAGGAATCGGCTGTTACTAATGGAAGTGGGTGGAAATGAAAAATTGCCAGCTCCTGGCAGGAGAAGGGCCCGAGGGTGCCACCTGGCAGTGACAGTTAGGGGGAAAATTTAAATACAGTATGAAAAGTAACAGCAGCAGCCAGTATCAGGAGGTCAGTTGAAAGCATCTGAGTCTAATGAAGAATCCAAGTGTAAAAGCCGAGAAGGGTTTGCTGTGAGGAAAGTATCAGGAATTAGAGTAAGAATGGAAATAGGAAATGTGGATGAAATGTAAAAAGAAGCACTTAGCTAGGAACAATGCCATGCAAGGTATTACAACTCGTATATCCTTATGAAGATTCTTGAGAGTCCCATGGTCATCAATGAGATTAAACTAGTCAATCCTAAAGGAAATCAGCCCTGAATATTCATTGGCAGGACTGATGCTGAAGCTCCAATACTTTGGGCACCTGATGTGAAGAACCAGCTCATTGGAAAAGCCCCTGATGCTGGGAAAGATTGAGGGCATGAGGAAAAGGGGGCGACAGAGGGTGAGAAGGTTGGATCAAATCACTGACTCAATGGACACGAGTTTGAGCAAACTCGGGGAGACAGTGAGGACAGAGAACCCTGGTGTGCTGCAATTCATAGGGTCACAAAGAGTCGGACCTGACATCGTGACTGAACGACAATGACAACGTCCCTATGATTCCCAACAGACCTAGCCATAAGCATGGGCAAAAGACAGCGTTTCCACCTTGGTGTACTTTTAAACCCTACTTTCTTTAAGATAGGTTCTACTAGTCAACGGCATGTTCATGTTCTCGTCAGCTTAATCATCTCACCTTAAGCCTCGCCACTCCTTTAGCTTAAGGCAAATTTTATCCCTATAGGTGAACCATTAGATTCTGTACATGTCAGGAGAGAGTTGGCAATTAATAATGCCGGATGAATATATAATATTAGCATGGATTTGTTTATTCAGTTTGGCAAAGTTGTTGCTTTGAGGGAAAGAGAGCAAACCCATATGGAGAAGAAGAGAATAAGATTTGCTGCTGCTGCTGCTGCTGCTAGTCACTTCAGTCGTGTCCGACTCTGTGTGACCCCATAGACGGAAGCCCACCAGGCTCCCCCGTCCCTGGGATTCTCCAGGCAAGAACACTGGAGTGGGTTGCCATTTCCTTCTCCAATGTGTGAAAGTGAAAAGTGAAAGTGAAGTCGCTCAGTCGTGTCCGACCCTTAGCGACCCCATGGACTGCAGCCTACCAGGCTCCTCCATCCATGGGATTTTCTAGGCAAGAGTACTGGAGTGGCTTGCCATTGCCTTCTCCGGAATAAGATTTGATGGGTATTCAAATGTAGCGATGCACTGTTGATAGAGGGTAAGAAGAGAAAACTGATTGGTCTAGATTGTGTATTCAAGACAGAGCTACAGGATTTTGATAAAATCGTGAAAGTCAAGTATGTTTTAGAATGCAGAGTTTTTCAGCATTTAGGGTGTTCATTATTATTACCCATTTTTACATTAAAAACTCATAACACACTTGCTTAGAAAACAGAAATTAATTGGTATTAGATGCATTTAATATATCTTGGGAGTGGTGGTGGTGGTTTAGTCACTAAGTTGCATCTGACTCTTGCGATTCCATGGACTGTAGCCCAGCAGGCTCCTCTCTCCATGGGATTTCCTAGGCAACAATACTGGAGTGGGTTGCCATTTCCTTTTCCAGGGGATCTTCCCAACCCAGGGATCAAACCTGTATCTCCTACATTGTAGGCAGATTCTTCACCAATTGAGCCACCAGGGAAGTTATCTTAGGGGTGTTACATGTGATCACCAAGTAATTTAAATACTTTTACTAAGCAGTGATCAAATGTCAAGTTTAGTTATCCAGGTAGATAAATTTATAATCCATCTTAATACATTTAAGAATCTTTTCTAGTACCAAAAACACTACTCATTCTTAAGATTATATTTGTGTATATATAATAATATGATTATCTATATATGTCATTATAAGATTATACATGTTTATATGTACATACACTTTTGTATGATAAAATAGTTCCCTTTGGTGGCCATTATCTTTTGATTACCTATAAAGATGCTTAGTCTAGTGATAACCTAAAAAGAGATAATAATAATTTATATTTGCCTTTGCCTTACAAACATTAATTATGCCTTCTACAGCAATTTAACTTCTTAATTATGTTTTTCTCTTTTTGGTGGGAAAATGGTACATTAAATAAACACACACAAAGCAGCAGTAGGGCCAATTTTGGAGGCTATCCGTTCATTCCCTCACCCATTATGCTTTGTATCCCTCCTGAATGTCAAGCGTTACGACATTCTAAGTCATATAGAGACATCTATGGGTTTACTCAAGATATTTAATCACTGGTACAATGGGTTCCAAGCAATCAGAATGGACATTGGCTCAATAGCTCCCTGGTAATGACTACATAAAACAGAGTCTCTGCCTCTGAGGAATTTACCTGTTAATGGGGAGAACTGAGGAGTTAACAGGCACTCACTAACAGTAAGACAACTGATCTAAAGAGGGTAAACAGAGGACAACAGAACTTCTTCAAATAATCCATAAATTACTTTCTCCCTACTTATACTTTTACCTATTCCATAATCTTGATGCATTAAAAATTCACAATCCTGAGGCATCCAATTAATAAAAAAGTTATCTTCAGAACACGTGATTTAATTCAAAATTACTTTTAAGAGAATTTTTGAGAGAATTAACTTTTGAAGGTAGTAGCTTTAAAAATGCAAAGAGCTGACTCGTTGGAAAAGACCCTGATGCTAGAAAAGATTGAGGGCAGAAGGAGAAGGGGGTGACAGAGGATGAGATGGTTGGATGGCATCACTGACTCAATGGACATGAGTTCGAGCAAACTCCAGGAGATAGTGAAAGACAGAAGAGCCTGGTGTGCTACAGTTCATGGGGTCGCAAAGAGTCAGACACGACTTAGTGACCGAACAACAAGCTTTAAAAAAAAAACCACCAAAAGCCAAAAAGGACATAAATTACCCAAAGCTGCTAAATTATATTAGAATTACCTTAAAGATTTTTTGCTTTAAGTTCCCTTATTTGCAAGATAATATACAAAGAGTATGACATGGAGCATACTTCATGGTGAATATGCTTTCAGAAAATACAGTGATTAAAAAACACCAGAAATTGAAGCAAAGAAAAATAGCCTATTTTCACTTGAATCAACTAACTAGATTCTCTCTCACTCCACTTGCTCTGATCTGAGACATAGGCAGAAATGCTTAGAAGCAAATCAGTTTAAGGAGGAAACATTTTTGTTAATTTTTATGACTAAATTGAGAAAGAAATCTTTGACATGTTTGGCTCAAACTTTTCAGTCTTAATTAAAATTTCTGAATTTTTAAAATTGATGAGTTTTCCCTGAATGTAATTTTCCCCCCTGTACCCAAATGTCAGAATACCTATTTTCTAAAAATATTTCTAGATATGGAGAAAAAAATTAAAATTCACGCCCTAATGCATAATTAAAAACTATATGCAGTTCTAATGTTACTTCGGAATAAACATAAAATCAGACACAAAAATTCTAGAGCCACCAGTTAGTATGGGTTTCATAAGTGATCCACTTCATTTACTGCAATATGAGAACGTTTTATGTATGTATATATGTGAAAGTTTCGCTCAGTCGTGTCCGACTCTGCGACCCCATGGACTATAAAAGTCCATGTAATTCTCCAGATTAGAATATTGGTGTGGGTAGGCTTTGCCTTCTCCAAGACATCCTCCCAACCCAGGGACAGAACTCAGGTCACCCGCATCGCAGGCAGATTCTTTACTAACTGAGCCACAAGGGAAGCACGAGAACATTTTACCTGTTTTTATTCTTAAATATGTCACCAGTTATGCAGCATGTGTGGCGGACGGCAGACGTTGCTTTGACTCATAATTTCCCCTAGGTGGCGATCTTTTCAAAGAAGCCTTACCTGCACCTCCACCGAAACGAATTGAACTGGTTTTCAGCACCTAACCTTTATACCCTAAACTTGTTTGCTATTTTCATCTCCACTGGGAGAAGAAAAAAAAAAAGTTTGGAGGACAGAGTATGGTTTTGTATTTTGTCTCCAAAATCTCAATAAATTGAAGAGATGGATGTTATCTACTTTAAAATTTAAATGCATTTTTGAGAAAAGTTTCACAAACGTTAGATTGAATTAAGCTGGAGCTTTAATTAATTGAATGGTGACTGAAGCATGTTGCTCTCATTTTAGTTTCTAAACTATCTAAAACTTCTTTTCTAAACTCCTGACCTTATTATTTAATGAAATGATTCATTGATCTCTTTAGATTGATAATTGCTTTTTTCCTTTCCTTCACACTGCTCACCGTTGATCTTTTGTGGGTATACCACAGGTAAATAAGAGAAGGTGGGTAAGCAGGGCTAAGCCCACTTGCAGTTTAGACTCTTCTATACTGTATTGAAAAAAGAGAGAGATACTAACATAGAAAAAGAGAGACTAGTTAGATGTAAAAAAATGACATGGAGTGAAAAATATACTAAAATTCACAAGAAAGGACCTCCTTTTCTCTTCTGACATTCTTTTTACCTTAATATATATTTTCTAGGACAGTCACCCTTTCAGACATGACATTCACGTGTGTGTGTGTGTGTGTGTGTGTGTAAACTTAGCTGTCCTCTGCTTTGGAACTTTATCTTTTGTTTTTGCTTGGTTTGTGTTTAAATTTTTCACCACTCCATCTTCAGGTTTAACCTTCAATAGACACAGAACTGGCAGTGATGAAGCCTGACTCTCTCCTAGATGCTGTTGAGAGGATGCATCTCTCTCCTAGATGCTGTTACCAAGTAATTTGAAATATTCTATAATATTTCAAAAGAAAAAAATGAAGGATACAGAATTAAAGTATAAATTAGTATTTACATAGCTATTTGCAAGACAATTTCACATTTATTAAATATTTTGATGTTTAAAGAATTCTGGGCAGTCAGAAACCAGGAATTATCAATATCCCCATTTTACAGATAAATTTCAAAGAAATTAAGGTCCATAATGGCAGGGTAAAAAATGGCAACTGAAAAGCCATCACTCAAAGCCTGTTCGTTTTCCTTTCTAAACTGAGTGGTTTGGGTTATATCCAGCTCTTTACAATGAGACTCAAATTTTGTCCCCACTGCTTTCTACCTGCCCACATATACTGTGATTTACTGTTGTATTCCCTGAGAGAGGTGCTGTTTCCAATTTGAAGGGAAGTTTCTCTAACTAAATGACCCCTGGGAAAGAATTTATTGAGCCAGCTTGTAAGAACCTCTCCACTTTCTGTTTGATACACCGAGTGGAAGCAATCAGCAATAAAATTGAGTATTGGCATTCAGTCCACTTACACGAAACTTGTCCAGATCCAAATGGACAAATGGAAACTTGTCCATTTGCATCTGTGATGGGGTGATGGAAGTCACCCCATTCTTTCTGCTCAGAATACAACATCTGTCATCCCCTATCATCTCAATTTATAATCCATCCTCCATTCTTTCCCATTGTTTCATCGATGCCCCTCTAGTCCCTCTTGTCACTATTGCCCTCCTCCTAGTGTATTTCCTGTTACCTTGGAAACCTCTAGTCAGGACCCCATGTGCAAATTGTAGGACTCAGTGCAAATGAAAATATGGGTATCCTTGGGCAAAAACAGTGGGGGGAAGCTTTCTCTCTTTCCTTTTGTGATCTCTTTCAAAATCCATTTTGATGGCTTGGCCAAGAGTCCAAGTCCTGCTCCATCGCTCTGAGTGTGGGGCTTGTATTCCTGATTTCCATCCCTCCCCAAGCCTTTATCTAGGCCCCCTGGAACTGGCGGCATCCCCAGAGAGTAGGGTGGGGCAGGGGAAGTCGGTGGCCAAGG